>NW_026652291.1:13800639-14076808 GCF_009828535.3 Hylobates moloch | reverse complement strand
CCACACTGACTTCCACAATGGTTGAACTAGTTTACAGTCCCACCAACAGTGTAAAAGTGTTCCTATTTCTCCACATCCTCTCCAGCACCTGTTGTTTCCTGACTTTTTAATGATGGCCATTCTAACTGGTGTGAGATGGTATCTCATTGTGGTTTTGATTTGCATTTCTCTGATGGCCAGTGATGATGAGCATTTTTGCATGTGTTTTTTGGCTGCATAAATGTCTTCTTTTGAGAAGTGTCTGTTCATGTCCTTTGCCCACTTTTTGATGGGGTTGTTTGTTTTTTTCTTGTAAATTTGTTTGAGTTCATTGAAGATTCTGGATATTAGCCCTTTGTCAGATGAGTAGGTTGTGAAAGTTTTCTCCCATTTTGTAGGTTGCCTGTTCACTCTGATGGTAGTTTCTTTTGCTGTGCAGAAGCTCTTTAGTTTAATTAGATCCCATTTGTCAATTTTGGCTTTTGTTGCCATTGCTTTTGGTGTTTTAGACATGAAGTCCTTGCCCATGCCTATGTCCTGAATTGTATTGCCTAGGTTTTCTTGTAGGATTTTAATGGTTTTAGGCCTAACATGTAAGTCTTTAATCCATCTTGAATTAATTTTTGTATAAGGTGTAAGGAAGGGATCCAGTTTCAGCTTTCTACATATGGCTAGCCAGTTTTCCCAGCACCATTTATTAAATAGGGAATCCTTTCCCCATTTCTTGTTTTTGTCAGGTTTGTCAAAGATCAGATAGTTGTAGATATGTGGCGTTATTTCTGAGGGCTCTGTTCTGTTCCATTGATCTATACGTCTGTTTTGGTACCAGTACCATGCTGTTTTGGTTACTGTAGCCTTGTAGTATAGTTTGAAGTCAGGTAGCGTGATGCCTCCAGCTTTGTTCTTTTGGCTTAGGATTGACTTGGCGATGCGGGCTCTTTTTTGGTTCCATATGAACTTTAAAGTAGTTTTTTCCAATTCTGTGAAGAAAGTCATTGGTAGCTTGATGGGGATGGCATTGAATCTGTAAATTACCTTGGGCAGTATGGCCATTTTCATAATATTGATTCTTCCAACCCATGAGCATGGAATGTTCTTCCATTTGTTTGTATCCTCTTTTATTTCATTGAGCAGTGGTTTGTAGTTCTCCTTGAAGAGGTCCTTCACGTCCCTTGTGAGTTGGATTCCTAGGTATTTTATTCTCTTTGAAGCAATTGTGAATGGGAGTTCACTCATGATTTGGCTCTCTGTTTGTCTGTTATTGGTGTATAAGAATTCTTGTGATTTTTGTACATCGATTTTGTATCCTGAGACTTTGCTGAAGTTGCTAATCAGGTTAAGGAGATTTTGGGCTGAGACAATGGGGTTTTCTAGATACAAAATCATGTCATCTGCAAACAGGGACAATTTGACTTCCTCTTTTCCTAATTGAATACCCTTTATTTCCTTCTCCTGCCTAATTGCCCTGGCCAGAACTTCCAACACTATGTTGAATGGGAATAGTGAGAGAGGGCATCCCTGTCTTGTGCCAGTTTTCCAAGGGAATGCTTCCAGTTTTTGTCCATTCAGTATGATATTGGCTGTGGGTTTGTCATAGATAGCTCTTATCATTTTGAGATACGTCCCATCAATACCTAATTTATTGAGAGTTTTCAGCATGAAGAGTTGTTGAATTTTGTCAAAGGCCTTTTCTGCATCTATAGAGATAATCATGTGGTTTTTGTCTTTGGTTCTGTTTATATCAATTTTATTGATTTGCATATGTTGAAACAGCCTTGCATCCCAGGGATGAAGCCCACTTGATCATGGTGTATAAGCTTTTTGATGTGCTGCTGGATTCGGTTTGCCGGTATTTTATTGAGGATTTTTGTATCAATGTCCATCAAGGATATTGGTCTAAAATTCTCTTTTTTGGTTGTGTCTCTGCCTGGCTTTGGTATCAGGATGATGCTGGCCTCATAAAATGACTTGGGGAAGATTCCCTCTTTTTCTGTTGATTGGAATAGTTTCAGAAGGAATGGTACCAGTTCCTCCTTGTACCTCTGGTAGAATTCAGCTGTGAATCCATCAGGTCCTGGACTCTTTTTGGTTGGTAAGCTATTGATTATTGCCACAATTTCAGAGCCTGTTATTGGTCTACTCAGAGATTCAACTTCTTCCTGGTTTAGTCTTGGGAGGGTGTATTTGTCGAGGAATTTATCCATTTCTTCTAGGTTTTCTAGTTTATTTGCATAGAGGTGTTTGTAGTATTCTCTGATGGTAGTTTGTATTTCTGTGGGATCAGTGGTGATATCCCCTTTATTATTTTTTATTGCGTCTATTTGATTCTTCTCTCTTTTCTTCATTAGTCTTGCTAGCAGTCTATCAATTTTGTTGATCTTTTCAAAAAACCAGCTCCTGGATTCATGAATTTTTTGAAGGGTTTTTTGTGTGTCTATTTCCTTCAGTTCTGCTCTGATTTTAGTTATTTCTTGCCTTCTGCTAGGTTTTGAATGTGTTTGCTCTTGCTTTTCTAGTTCTTTTAATTGTGATGTTAGGGTGTCAATTTTGGATCTTTCCTGCTTTCTCTTGTGGGCATTTAGTGCTATAAATTTCCCTCTACACACTGCTTTGAATGTGTCCCAGAGATTCTGGTATGTTGTGTCTTTGTTCTCTTTGGTTTCAAAGAACATCTTTATTTCTGCCTTCATTTTGTTATGTACCCAGTAGTCATTCAGGAGCAGGTTGTTCAGTTTCCAAGTAGTTGAGTGGTTTTGAGTGAGTTTCTTAATCCTGAGTTCTAGTTTGATTGCACTGTGGTCTGAGAGACAGTTTGTTGTAATTTCTGTTCTTTTAGATTTGCTGAGGAGTGCTTTACTTCCAACTATGTGGTCAATTTTGGAATAGGTGTGGTGTGGTGCTGAAAAAATGCATATTCTGTTGATTTGGGGTGGAGAGTTCTGTAGATGTCTATTAGGTCCGCTTGGTGCAGAGCTGAGTTCAATTCCTGGGTATCCTTGTTAGCTTTCTGTCTCATTGATCTGTCTCATGTTACAGTGGGGTGTTAAAGTCTCCCATTATTATTGTGTGGGAGTCTAAGTCTCTTTGTAGGTCACTCAGGACTTGCTTTATGAATCTGGGTGCTCCTGTATTGGGTGCATATATATTTAGGATAGTTAGCTCTTCTTGTTGAATTGATCCCTTTACCATTATGTAATGGCCTTCTTTGCCTCTTTTGATCTTTGTTGGTTTAAAGTCTGTTTTATCAGAGACTAGGATTGCAACCCCTGAGTTTTTTTTGTTTTCCGTTTGCTTGGTAGATCTTCCTCCATCCTATTATTTTGAGCCTATGTGTGTCTCTGCATGTGAGATGGTCTTCCTGAATACAGCACACTGATGGGTCTTGACTCTTTATCCAATTTGCCAGTCTGTGTCTTTTAATTGGAGGGTTTAGTCCATTTACATTTAAAGTTAATATTGTTATGTGTGAATTTGATCCTGTCATAATGATATTAGCTGGTTATTTTGCTTGTTAGTTGATGCAGTTTCTTCCTAGCCTCGATGATCTTTACAATTTGGCATGATTTTGCAGTGGCTGGTACTGGTTGTTCCTTTCCATGTTTAGTGCTTTCTTCAGGAGCTCTTTTAGGGCAGGCCTGGTGGTGACAAAATCTCTCAGCATTTGCTTGTCTGTAAGTATTTTATTTCTCCTTCACTTGTGAAGCTTAGTTTGGCTGGATATGAAATTGTAGGTTGAAAATTCTTTTCTTTAAGAATGTTGAATATTGGCCCCCACTCTCTTCTGGCTTGTAGAGTTTCTGCTGAGAGATCAGCTGTTAGTTTGATGGGCTTCCCTTTGTGGGTAACCCGACCTTTCTCTCTGGCTGCTCTTAACATTTTTTCCTTCATTTCAACTTTGGTGAATCTGACAATTATGTGTCTTGGAGTTGCTCTTCCTGAGGAGTATCTTTGTGGCGTTCTCTGTATTTCCTGAATCTGAATGTTGGCCTGCCTTGCTAGATTGGGGAAGTTCTCCTGGATAATATCCTGCAGAGTGTTTTCCAACTTGGTTCCATTCTCCCTGTAACTTTCAGGTACACCAATCAGACGTAGATTTGGTCTTTTCACATAGTCCCATATTTCTTGGAGACTTTGTTCATTTCTTTTTATTCTTTTTTTCTCTAAACTTCCCTTCTCACTTCATTCCATTCATTTCATCTTCCATCACTGATATCCTTTCTTCCAGTTGATTGCATCGGCTCCTGAGGCTTCTGCATTCTTCACATAGTTCTCGAGCCTTGGCTTTCAGCTCCATCAGCTCCTTTAAGCACTTCTCAGTATTTGTTATTCTAGTTATACATTCGTCTAAATTTTTTTCAAAGTTTTTAACTTCTTTGCCTTTGGTTTGAATTTCCTCCTGTAGCTCAGAGTAGTTTGATCGTCTGAAGCCTTCTTCTCTCAACTCATCAAAGTCTTTCTCTGTCCAGCTTTGTTCCATTGCTGGTGAGGAACTGCGTTCCTTTGGAGGAGGAGAGGCGCTCTGCTTTTTAGAATTTCCAGTTTTTCTGCTCTGTTTTTTCCCCATCTTTGTGGTTTTATCTACTTTTGGTCTTTGATGATGGTGATGTACAGATGGGTTTTTGGTGTGGATGTCCTTTCTGTTTGTTAGTTTTCCTTCTACCAGACAGGACCCTCAGCTGCAGGTCTGTTGGAATTTGCTAGGTCCACTCCAGACCCTGTTTGCCTGGGTCTCAGCAGCAGAGGCTGCAGAACAGTGGATTTTCATGAACTGCGAATGCTGCTGCCTGATCGTTCCTCTGGAAGTTTTGTCTCAGAGGAGTACCTGGCTGTGTGACGTGTCAGTCTGCCCCTACTTGGGGGTGCCTCCCAGTTAGGCTGCTCAGGGATCAGGGGTCAGGGACCCACTTGAGGCAGTCTGCCTGTTCTCAGATCTCCAGCTGCATGCTGGGAGAATCACTACTCTTTTCAAAGCTGTCAGACAGGGACATTTAAGTCTGCAGAGGTTACTGCTGTCTTTTTCTTTGTGCCCTGCCCCCAGAGGTGGAGCCCACAGAGGCAGGCAGGCCTCTTTGAGCTGTGGTGGGCTCCACCCAGTTCGAGCTTCCTGGCTGCTTTGTTTACCTAAGCAAGCCTGGGCAATGGTGGGCGCCCCTCCCCCAGCCTTGCTGCCGTCTTGCAGTTTGATCTCAGACTGCTGTACTAGCAATCAGCGAGACTCCATGGGTGTAGGACCCTCCGAGCCAGGTGCGGGATATAATCTCTTGGTGTGCCGTTTTTTAAGCCCCTCTGAATAGTGCAGTATTAGGGTGGGAGTGACCTGATTTTCCAGGTGCCGTCTGTCACCCCTTTCTTTGACTAGGAAAGGGAACTCCCTGACCCCTTGCACTTCCCGAGTGAGGCAATGCCTCGCCCTGCTTTGGCTCGCGCATGGCGCGCTACACCCACTGTCCTGCGCCCACTGCCTGGCGCTCCCTAGTGAGATGAACCCGGTACCTCAGATGGGAATGCAGAAATCACCCGTCTTCTGTGTCGCTCACGTTGGGAGCTGTAGACCGGAGCTGTTCCTATTTGGCCATCTTGGCTCCCTCCCCCTACCCTTTTTTTTTTTTTTTTTTTTTTTTTTTTTTTTCCTTTTTTTTTTTTTTTTTTTTTTTTTTTTGAGACAGAGTCTTGCACTGTTGCCCGGTCTGGAGTAAAATGGCATGATCTCGGCTCACTGCAAACTCTGCCTGCTGGGTTCACATGATTCTCCCACCATAACCTCCCAAGTAGTTGGGATTACAGGTGCACACTCCCACACCTGGCTAATTTTTTTGTATTTTTAGTAGAGACAGGGTTTCACTATGTTGGCCAGACTGGTCTCGAACTCCTGATCTCGTGATCTGCCTGCATTTGCCTCCCAAAGTGCTGGAATTACAGGTGTGAGCCACTGCACCCGGCCCTGCCTGGCTGCTTCTAACAGTGTATACTTATATTCATGAGCAAAGAGATGGTCTAAAACTGAAACTTATATTTAAAAGGTGAGCAGAGAAGTATGAAAAATTTGCAGCTGACCATGCGATAGAAAAGAAATCTTATTTTCTGTGGAGGAATTCAAGCCAGCTGCAGAAATTCACATAAGAGGAGCCAAATGTTAATAGCCAAGACAATAGGGAAAATGCCTCAAAGCCATTTCAGAGACCTTTATGGCAGCCCTTCCCATCACAGGCCTGGAGGCCTAGGAGGGAAGAATGGTTTCATGGGCCAGGCCGAGGGCCCTGCTGCACTTTGCAGACTCAGGACATGGTGCCCTGCATCCCAGCCAGTCTAGCTTCAGCTGTGGCTAAAAGGGCCCCAGATATGGCTCAGGTCACTGGTCCAGAGAGTGCAAGCTAGAAACCACCAAGGTTTCCACATGGTGTTAAGCCTGAGGGTGCACAGAGGGCAAGAATTGAGGCTTGGGAGCCTCTGCCTGGGTTTCAGAGATTGTATGGAAACACCTGGATGTCCAGGCAGAAGTCTGTTACAGGGGCAGAGCCCTCATGTAGAACCTTTACTAGGGCAGTGCAGAGGGGAAATGTGGAGTAGGAACCCACACACAGAGTCCCCACTGGGGCACTGTCTAGTGGAGCTGTGAGAAGAGGGCCACTGCCCTCCAGACCTCTGAATGGCAGATCCACTGACAGCTTGCACCATGCACCTTGAAAAGCTTTAGGCACTCAATGCCAGCCTGTGGAAGCAGCTGCAGCAGCTGTACTCTGCACAGCCACTGGGGCAGAGCTGCCCAAGAGCTTAGGAGCCCACCCATTGCACCAATGTGGCCTGGATATGAGACAAGGAGTCAAAGAAGATTATTTTGGAGTTTTAAGACCTAATGATTGCCCTGCTGCATTTCAGACTTGCATGGGGCCTGTAGGCCCTTTGTTTTGGCCAATTTATCCCATTTGAAATGGGAGCATTTAGCCAATGCTGGTACACCCATTGTATCTTGGAAGTAAGTAACTTGTTTTTGATTTTACAGGCTCATAGGCAGAAGGGACTTCCCTTGTCTCAGATGAGACTATGGACTTGGACTTTTGAGTTACTGATGGAATGAGTTAAGACTGGTGGACTGTTTGAAAGGCATGATTGTGTTTTGAAATGTGAGAAGGACATGAGATTGGGAGGGCTCTGGGGTGGAATGACATGGTTTGGCTCTGTGTCCCTACCTAAATCTCATGTTGAATTGTAATCCTCAACGTTGGGGGAGGAATACGGTAGGAAGTGTTTGCATCACGGGCAGATTTCGCCCTTGCTGTTCTCATGATAGTGAGTGAGTTCTTGTGAAATATGATTGCTTAAAAGTGTGTGGCACCTTCCCCTTTGCTCTCTCTCCTTTTCCACCATGTGAAGATTTGCCTGCTTCCCCTTTGCCTTCTGTCACAATTTTAAGTTTCCTGAGGCTTCCCTGCCATGCTTCTTGTACAGCCTGCAGAACTGAGTCAATTAAACCTCTTTTCTTCATAAATTACCCAGTCTTGGGTAGTTCTTTATAGCAATGTGAGAACAGACTAAAACACTTTGGTAGCTTGTGTCTTTCCAGGAATTTCTCCCCTTTATCTAAATCCAAATTTATGGGCATAGAGTTGTTCCTACCATTGCCTTATTATCCTTTTAATGTCTTTAGAGTGTGTATTGATGTTTCTATTAATTCTTCTGTTCTTAATTTCATTGATTTGTGCTCTTTATTTTCTTCTGAGTTTCATTTAATTTCTTCTTTTTCTAGTTTCTTTTCTTTTTTTTACTTTTAAATCTATTTTGTTTTTTATTTTTTTAGACAGAGTCTCTCACTCTGTCACCTAGGCTGGAGTGCAGTGGTGCATTCATGGCTCACTACTGCCTCAACCTCCCAGGCTCAAGTGATCCTCCTGCCTCAGCTTCCCAAATAGTTGGGACTACAAGTGCACACCACCACACCCAGCTAATTTTTAAAATTCTTTGTATTAGAGATGAGGTCTCACTATGTTGCCTAGGCTTCTAGTTTCTTGAAGTGGAAACTTTTATAATTGTTTTGAGACCTTTCTTTTAGTTTTTTTGTAGACACCTTTTTTGAAATATAATTCAAGGCTGGATGCAGTGGCTCATGCCTGTAATCCTAGCACTTTGGGAGGCTGAGGTGGGTGGATCACCTGAGGTCAGGGGTTTGAGAACAGCCTGGGCAACATGGAAAAACCTGGTCTCTACCAAAAATACACAAATTAGTCAGGTGTGGTGGCATACTCCTGTAATCCTAGCTACTCAGGAGGCTGAGGCACGAGAATCACTGGAACCCAGGAGGCAGAGGCTGCATTGAGCCAAGACAGCACCACTGCACTCCACCCTGGGAAACAGAGTGGGACTCTGTCTCAAAAAAAAAATATATATATATATATATATATTTCACATATTATACAGTTCACACATTTATTTTTTTTCTTTTTTTAATTAATTTTTTTGGCACACAAAACAATAAACATTTTCTAAAAATACATACAAACAAAAAGATGCATATCAAACATGTTAGGAAGGTTGCACATGGGAAGATGGGGAATAGAAATGGGAGGTGGGAATTAAAGAAAATAAATGAGAGAGGGACTTTGTATGGATCACTGATAATAACTCAATCCTCTATTTGACAAAGAAGAAGGAGAAGGAAGAGGAAGAAAAACAAAGTGGGATAAAGGATCAGAAAGGGAGGAAAATAGAAATTAGAGTATGACTCCAGGGTAGACCTGTTTTGTTGTTGTGGGGTTGGTTGGTTGGTCTGTTGTATTTTTCATGTTTCGCCATGTTGGCCAGGCTGGTCTTGAACTCCTAGCCTCAAGTGATCAATCTGCCTCGGCCTCCCAGAGTGCTGGGACTACAGGTGTGAGCCACCACGTCCAGCCCCCACATTGCGTCTGGCCTCCGTGGTAGACCTCCCAGATGGGGTGGCTGGGCAGAGGCGCTCCTCACTTCCCAGACGATGGGTGGCCGGGTAGAGGCGCTCCTCACATCCCAGACGGTGGGCGGCCGGGCAGAGGCGCTCCTCACTTCCCAGACGGGGCGGCCGAGCAGAGACGCTCCTCACTTCCTAGATGGGGTGGCGGCTGGGCAGAGGCGCTCCTCACCTCCCAGACGGGGCGGCTGGGCAGAGGCGCTCCTCACATCCCAGACGATGGGCAGCCAGGCAGAGATGCTCCCCATCTCCCTGACGGGGCGGCGGCCAGGCAGAGGCTGCAATCCCAGCACCCTGGGAGGCCAAGGCAGGCGGCTGGGAGAGGGAGGCTGCAGCGAGCCAAGACCATGCCACCGCACTCCAGCCCGGGCAACACCGAGCACCAAGTGAGCGAGACTCCGTCTGCAGTCCCAGCACCTCGGGAGGCTGAGGCGGGCAGACCACTCGAGGTCGGGAGCTGGAGACCAGCCTGGCCAATATGGCGAAACCGTGCCTCCAGCCAAAGGACAAAAACCAGGCAGGGGTGGTGGCGTGTGCCCGCAATCCCAGGCAGCCCACAGGCCGAGGCAGGAGAATCACGGGAGCTGGAGGCAGGGAGTCTGTAGTGAGCCGATTGTACTGCAGCCTGGGCAACAGAGGGAAGAAAAAAAAGAAATAAGGAAGAAAAAAAGGAAGGAAGGAAGGGACACATTTAAAGTGTACACTTTGGCCAGGCGTGGTGGCTCACGCTTGTAATCCCAGCACTTTGGGAGACTGAGGAGGGTGGATCACCTGAGGTCAGGAGTTCAAGACCAGCCTGGCCAACGTGGTGAAACTCCATCTCTACTAAAAATACAAAATTAACCAGGTGTGGTGGCAGGCACCTGTAGTCGCAACAGACTTTTCAGTGAAACCTTATAGGCCACTCTCTGACATATTTAAAGTGCTGAAGGAAAAAACCTTTTTTTTTTTTTTTTTTGAGACAGAGTCTTGCTCTGTCACCCAGGCTGTAGTGCAGTGGCATGATCTTGGCTCACTGCAACCTCTGCCTCTCGGGTTCAAGTGATTCTCCTGCCTCAGCCTCCTGAGTAGCTGGGATTGCAGGCACCCGCCATCATGCCCAGCTAATTTTTGTATTTTTGTAGAGACGGGGTTTTACCATGTTGGCCAGGCTGGTCTTGAACTCCTGACCTCAGGTGATCTGCCCACCTCAGCCTCCCAAAGTTCTGGGATTGCAGGCATGAGCCACCACTCCTGGCTGGAAAAAAACTTGTATCCTCGAATAGTATATCCAGTAAATATATCCTTCAAACGTAAAGGAGAAATAAAGACTTCCCCAGACAAACAAAAGCTAAGGGATTTCATCAACACCAGACCTGTCTCACAAGAAATGCTAAAGAGAGTTCACCAATCTCAGAGAAAAGGACATTAATGAACAATAAGAAATCATCTGAAGGTACAAAACTCACTAGTATTAGTAAGTACACAGAAAAACACAGAATATTATAACACTGTTAATTGTAGTAAGATGAAAAGATGAGCTAATCAAGAAATAACAACTTTTTGAGACACAGCTAGTACAATAATGTATGAATAGAAACAACAAACAGAAAACAAGAAGCCAGGTGCAGTGGCTCACGTCTATAATCTTAGCACTTTGGGAGGCCAAGGCAGGTGGATCACTTGAGCCTAGCAGTTTGAGACCAGCCTGGGCAGCATGGCAAAACCCTGTCTCTACAAAAAATACAAGAATTAGCCGGGCATGGTGGTGCACACCTGTGGTCCCAGCTACCTGGGAAGCTGAGGCAAGAGAATTACCTGAGCCCAGGAGTTTGAGACTGCAGTGAGCTGGGATTGCACCACTGCATTCCAGCCTGGGCAACACAGTGAGACCCTGTTTAAAAAAAAAAAGTGTAGAGGTTTCATTACTTTTTGCTTGTTTGTTTATGCAATTGGTATTAACTTGTCATTAGTTTAAAATAATGGGTTATACTTGCAAGCCTCATGATAGCCTCAAATCTAAAAATATACAATGATACACAAAAAATAAAAAGCAGAATATTAAAACATATTACCAGAGAAAATCAGCTTCACTAAAAGCAAGACTGGAAGGAAGGAAAGAAGGAAGAGAAGATCACAAAACTATCAGAAAACAAATAACTAAATGGCAGGAGTTAAGTTGTTACTTATTGATAATAACATTGAATGTAAAAGGACTAAACTCTCCAATCGAAAGACATAGAGTGGCTAAACGGATTTTTAAAAAGACACAATCTATTGCCTACAAGAAACACACCACCTCTAATACACACACAGACTGAAAATAAAGGGATGGAAAAATATATTCCATGAAAACAGAAGCAACAAAAAAAGCAGGAGTAGCTATACTTATATCAGGCAAAAGAGTTTAAGACAAACTATAAAAAGGGACAAAGGTCTCTCCTTTATCTCCTTATCATTATATATATATATATATCATTATATAATGATAAAAGGATCAATTCAGCAAGAGGATATAACAATTTTAATTATATGCACCCAACACTGGAGCACCCAGATATGTAAAGCAAATATTGTTAGAGCTAAAGAGAGAGAGAGACCCCAATACAATAATAGCTGGAGACTGCAACCCTCCACCTTCACCATTGGATAAATCTGCCAGACACAATCAACAAAGAAACATCAAACTGAATCTGCACTGTAGAACAAATGGACCTAACAGACATTCAGAGAACATTTCATCCAATGGCTGCAGAACACATTCTTCTCAGCACATGGATCATTCTCAAGAGTACACCATATGTTAGGCAACAAAACAAGTCTTAAAACATTCAAGGCTGGGCGCAGTGGCTCACGCCTGTAATCCCAGCACTTTGGGAGGCCGAGGCGAGTGGATCACGAGGTCAGGAGTTTAAGACCAGCCTGGACAACATGGTGAAACCCCATCTCTACTAAAAATACAAAAATTAGCCAGGCGTGGTGGCAGGTGCCTGTAATCCCAGCTACTTGGGAGGCTGAGGCAGGAGAATCGCTTGAACCTGGGAGGTGGAGGTTGCAGTGAGCTGAGACCACACCATTGTACTCCATATATTTCATATTCATAGATTGGAAGGATCAATATTGTTAAAATGTTCATGCCATCCAAAGCAACCTATATATTAAATGCAATCTCTATCAAAATACCAGAGCCTGGGTGGCAGAGCAAGACTCCATCTCAAAAAACAACAACAACAAAAATTCAAAAAAATTGAAATGATATCAATTTTCTCTGACCACAATAGGATAAAAATAGAAATCAATGACAAGAAATTAAGGAAACTATACAAATACATGGAAATTAAACAATATGCTCCTGAATGACCAGTGGGTCAATAAAGAGATTAGGAAGGAAATTGAAAAATTTCTTGAAACAAATGATAATGGAAACACAACATACCAAAACCTATGCAATACAGCAAAAACAGTGTTAAGAGAGAAGTTTATAGCTATGAGCGCCTACATCAAAAAAGAAGAAAAACTTCACAACCTAATGATGCATCTTAAAGAACTAGAAGAGCAAGAGCAAACCAAACCCAAAGTTTGGGAGAAGAAAAGAAATAATAAAGATCAGAGCAGAAATAAATGGAATTGAAACAAAGGAAACAATACAAAAGATCAATGAAACAAAAAGTTGGTTTTTTTGAAAAGGTAAACTTGACAAACCTTTAGCCAGACTAAGAAAAAAAGAGAAGATCCAAATAAATAAAATCAGAGATGAAAAGGAGACATCACAACTAATACTGCAGAAATTCACAGGATTATTAGAGGCTACTATAATCAACTACATGCCAATAAATTGGAAAACCTAAAAGAAATGGATAAATTCCTAGATACATACAACCTACGAAGACTGAACCATGAAGAAATCCAAAACATGAACAGGTCACCAATAACAAGTAACAAGATCAAAGCTGCAGTAAAGTCTCCCAGCAAAGAAAAGCCCAGAACCCAATGGCTTCACGGTTAAATTTTACCAAACATTTGAAGAACTGATACCAACCACTCAAACTATTCTGAAAAATACAGGAGGAGGGAATACTTCCAAACTCATTCTAAGAGGCCAGTATTACCATGATACCAAAAGCAGACAAAGACTCATTAAAGAAAAAAAAGGAAGAAAAAGGAAGAAAGAAGAAAGACAACTACAGGCCAATACCCCTGATGAACACTGATGCAAAAATCCTCAACAAAATACTAGGACTGAATTCAACAACAGATTAAAAAGATCATTCATCCTGACCAAATGGGATTTACCCCAGTGATGCGAGGATGGTTCAACATATGCAAATCAGTCAATACAATACAGCGTATCAACAGAATGAAGAACAAAAACCATAGGATCATTTTAATTGATGCTGAAAAAGCACTTGATAAAATTCAACATCCCTTCATGATAAAAGCCTTCAAAAAACTGGGTATAGGAGGAACATACTTTAATATAATGAAGCTATACATGACTGACCCACAGCTAGTATCATATTGAATGGGGAAAAACTTAAAGCCTTTTCTCTAAGATCTGGAACACGACAAGGATGACCACTGTCACCACTGCTATTCAACCTAGTACTGCAAGTCCCAGCTAGAGCAATCAGACAAGAGAAAGAAATAATGAGCATGCAAATTAGAAAGGAAGAAGTCAAATTATCCTTGTTTGCAGATGATATGATCTTATATTTGGAAAAACCTAAAGACTCAACTAAAAAGCTATTAAAACTGATAAATTCAATAAAGTTACAGGATACAAAATCAATGTACAAAAATCAGTAGCATTTCTATATGCCAACAATAAACAATCTGAGAAAGAAATCAAGAAAGTAATTCCATTTACAATAGCTACAAATAAAATTAAACATCTAGAAATTAACCAAAGAAGTGAAAGATCTCTATAATGAAAACTATAAAACAGTGATGGAAGAAATTAAAGAGGATGCAAAAAAATGGAAAGATATTTCATATTCATAGATTAGAAGGATCAATATTAAAATGTTCATACTATCCAAAGCAACCTACATATTAAATGCAATCTCTATCAAAATACCAACATTCTCTGCAGAAATAGACAAAAAGAATCCTAAAATCTATATGGAACTACAAAGACCCAGAATAGCCAAAGTTATCCTAAAATCTATATGGAACTACAAAGACCCAGAATAGCCAAAGCTATCCTAAGCAAAAAGAACAAAACTGAAGGAATCACATTACCCGACTTCAAATTATACTACAGAGCTATAATAACTGAACAGCATGGTACTGGCATAAAAACAGATACATAGACCAATGGAACAGAATAGAGAACCTAGAAACAAATCTGTAAATCCAAAGTGAACTCATTTTTTACAGAGGTGCCAAAAACATACACTGGGGAAAAGAGAGTCTTCAATAAATGATGCTGGGAAAATTGGCTATCTATGTGCAGAAGAATGAAACTAGATCCCTATCTCTTGCCCTGTACAAAAATCAAATCAAAATGGATTAAAGACTTAAATCTAAGACCTCAAACTATGAAACTACTACAAAACAAAATTGAGGAAACTCTCCAAAACATTGGACTGTCTTGAATAATACCCACAAGTACAGGCAACCAAAGCAAAAATGGACAAATAGGATCACATCAAGTTAAGGAGCTTCTGCACAGCAAAAGAAACAACAAAGTGAAGAGACAACCCAGAGAATGGGAGAAAATATTTGCAAACTACACATCTGACAAGAGATTAATAACCAGAATATATAAGGAGCTCAAACAACTCCAGAGGAAAAAAATCTAATAATCCAACTTAAAAATAGGCGAAAGATTTGAATAGACATATCTCAAAAGAAGACATACAAATGGTAAACAGTTATATGCAATGGTGCTTGGCAGGGCACGGTGGCTCATGCCTATAATCCCAACACTTTGGGAGGCCGGGGCAGGCAGATCACTTGAGCCTAGGAGTTCAAGACCAGTCTGGGCAACGTAGTGAGACTCCCAACTCTACAAGAAAACAAAAAACAAAAAGCATTAGTTGGGCATAGTGGTGCATGCCTGTAGTCCCAGCTGATGGCTTGAGCTGGGAGGCGGAGGCTACTGCAGCCTGGGTGACAGAGCCAGTCTCTCTCTCTCTCCATATACATATGGTGTTCAACATCAGTGATCATCAGAGAAATGCAAATTAAACTACAGTGAGATATAATCTCACCCCAGTTAAAATGGCTTTTATCCAAAAGACAGGCAATAATGAATGCTGGCAAGGATATGGAGAAATGGGAATCCTTGTACACTGTTGGTGGGATTGTAAATTCACGCAAACACTATGAAGGACAGTTGGGAGGTTCCTCAAAGAACTAAAATTAAGGCCAGGTGTGGTGGGTCCGCCTGTAATCCAGCACTTTGGGAGGCCGAGGCGTGCGGATCACCTGACATCAGGAGTTCAAGACCAGCCTGGCCAATATGGTGAAATCCCATCTCTACTAAAAATACAAAATTAGCCGGGCATGGTGGCACATACCTGTAATCCCAGCTACTCAGGAGGCTGAGGCAGGAGGAATCACTTGAACCCAGGAGGCAGAAGTTGCAGTGAGCCGAGATGGCGCCACTGCACTCCATCCTGGGCGACAAGAGTGAAACTCTGTCTCAAAACAAAACAAAACCTGAAACCTAAAAATAGAGCTAGCATATGATCCAGCAATCCCACTGCTGGGTATATACCCAAAAGAAAGGAAATTTGCATAATGAAGAGATCTCTGCACTCCCATGTTTGTTGCAGCTGCGTTCACAATAGCCAAGATTTGGAAGCAACCTAAGTGTCCATCAACAGACAAATGGATAAGCAAAGTGTGCTATACATATACACAATGGAGCACTATTCAGTCATAAAAAGGAATGAGATCCTGTCATTTGCAACAACATGGATGGAACTGGAGGTCATTAAGTGAAATAAGCCAGGCACGGAAAGAGAAACTTCACATGTCCTCACTTATTTGTGGGAGCTAAGAATGAAAACATTTGAACATGGATAAGAGAGTAGAAGGATGGTTACCAGAGGCCGGGAAGGGTAGTAAGGGGGTTGGGGTGGGGAGGGTGGAGATGGTTAATGGGTACAAAAAATTAGGGGCTGGGTGCAGTGGCTCATGCCTGTAATCCTAGCACTTTGGGAGGCCAAGGTGGGAGAATCACTTGAGCCCAGGAGTTTAAGACCAGCCTAGGCGACACAGTGAGACTCCCTCTCTACAAAACATAAAATTAGTTGGGCACAGTGGCACACACCTGTAGTCCCAGCCACTTGGGAGGCTGAGGTGGAAGGATCACTTAAGCTGGAGAAATTGAGGCTGCAGTGAACTGTGATCACACCACTGTACTCCAGCCTGGTGACAGAGCAAGACCTTGTCTCAAAAAAAAAAAAAAAAAAAAAAAAAAGATCTAAGATCTAGTATTTGATGGCACAACATTTGATGACTGTACTCAATAAGAATTTAATTGTACATTTAAAAATAACAAAGACTATAATTTGATTGTTTGTAACACAAAGGATAAATGTTTGAGGTGATGGATACCCCATTTACCCTGATGTGATTATTACACATTTTATGCCAGTGTCAAAATACCTGCATATACCCTATAAATATATATACCTACTATGTACCCATAACAATTAAAAATTTAAAAAAAGATTCTGTTCTCTAGATCTACTCTTGATATTAAAATACGTATTAGTGGCTGGGCGCGGTGGCTCAGGCCTGTAATCCCAGCACTTTGGGAGGCCAAGGCGAGCAGATCACGAGGTCAGGAGACTGAGACCATCCTGGCTAACACAGTGAAACCCTGTCTTGACTAAAAATACAAAATATTAGCTGGGCGTGGTGGCAAGCGCCTGTAGTCCCAGCTACTCGGGAGGCTGAGGTGGGAGAACGGCGTGAACCTGGGAGGTGGATCTTGCAGTGAGCCGAGATCGGGCCACTGCACTCCAGCCTGGGCGGCAGAGTGAGACTCCGTCTCAAAAAAAAAAAATAGGTATTAGTTTGCTAGAGCTACCATAACAAAATACCACAGACTGGGTGGGTTAAACAACAGAAATGTATTTCTTCACAAATCTGGAGTCTGGAAGTCCAAGATCAAGGTGTTACCAGGATTGGTTTCTTCTGAGACTTTTCTCCTTGGCTTCTAGATGGTCGGGTTCTCTTCCCTATGTCTTCACATAATCTTCCTTCTGTGTCTGTCTGTGTCCTAATTTCCTCTTCTTAAAAGTATACCCCAATGACTCAATTTAGGTACTTTTTTTTTTTTTTTTTTTTGAGACACAGTCTTGCTCTTTCGCCAGGCTGGAGTGCAGTGGCGCGATCTTGGCTCACTGCAGCCTCTGCCTCCTGGGTTCAAGCGATTCTCCTGCCTCAGCCTCCCAAGTAGCTGGGACTACAGGCACACGCCACTAGTTACCTCTTTAAAGACCCTGTCTCCAAATACCATCACACTCTGAGGGACTGGGGGTTAGGACTTCAACATACGAATTTTAGGTGTACTCAATTCAGCTTGTAACAATATCTGTGTTGCAAATCAGTTGACCATAGACACATGGTTTTATTTCTGAACCCTCTCTTCCATTTCAATTGATCTCTATTTTATATGCTAGTACGACACTGTCTTGATTACTCTTGCTTTGTAGTAAGTTTTGAAATTTGGAAGTGTGGGTCCTCCTACGACTTTTTTTTTTTTTTTTTAAGATTGTTTTAGCTATTTTGAGACCTTTGCAGTTCCAGATGAATTCCAGAAGCAGCTTTTCAACATCTACAAATAAGTCAGCTAGTGATTCTGATGGAGATTGCATTCTGTCTGTGGATCAAGTTGTGGAATATTGCCATTTTAACAATATTAATCTTTCAATCCATAAACATGGGATGCATTTCTATTTATTTAAATCTTTAATTTTGGCCAGGCCTGGTGGCTCATGCCTGTAATTCTAGCACTTTGGGAGGCTGAGGCAGGCGGATCACTTGAGGCCAGGAGTTTAAGACCAGCCTGGCTAACATGGAGAAACCCCATCTCTACTAAAAATACAAAAAAACAGCTTGGTGTAGTGGAGTGCACCTGTAATCCCAGCTACTCCGGAGGCTGAGGCACGAGAATCGCTTGAACCTAAGAGGTGGAGGTTGCAGTGAGCTGAGATCGCGCCACTGCACTCCAGCCTGGGTGACAGAGCAAGACTCTGTCCCCAGACAAACAAACAAAACTTTAATTTCTTTCAACAATGTTTTTTAGCTTTCAGGGTATAAACTTTGGACTTCTTTTGTTAAGTATGTTTGTATCTTATTTTTCTTTATGCTATTGTAAATGGAATTGTCTTAATTTTCAGATTATTCATTGCAAGTGTATAGAAATACAACTTTTTTTTTTTTTTTTTTTGAGTCTCTTGTTGCCCAGGTTGGAGTGTAATGGTGTGATCTCAGCTCACCACAACCTCCGCCTCCCAGGTTCAAGCGATTCTCCTGCCTCAGCCTCTCAAGTAGCTAGGATTACAGGTATGCACCATCATGCCCAGTTAACTCTGTATTTTTAGTAGAGATGGGGTTTCTCCATGTTGGTCAGGCTGGTCATGAATCCCAACCTCGGGTGATCTGCCCGCCTTGGCCTCCCAAAGTGCTGGGATTACAGGCATGAGCCACCGCGCCCAGCCTTTTTTTTTTTGAGACGGAGTCTCGCTGTGTTGCCCAGGCTGGAGTGCAGTGGCACGATCTTGGCTCACTACAAGCTCCACCTCCCAGGTTCATGCCATTCTTCTGCCTCAGCCTCCCGAGTAGCTGGGACTACAGGCACCCGCCACAATGCCCGGCTACTTTTTTGTATTTTTTAGTAGAGATAGGGTTTCACCGTGTTAGCCAGGATGGTCTTGATCTCCTGACCTCGTGATCTGCCTGCCTTGGCCTCCCAAAAGTGCTGGGATTACAGACGTGAGCCACCGCGCCCAGCCCCAGAAATACAACTGATTTTTGTATGTTGATGTTACATCTGCAACTTTGCTGAACCTGCTTATAGTTCTAAAAGTTTTGTATGAATTCCCTAGGACTTTGCGTGCAAGATCATGGCATCCACAAACATCTGCAAACAGCTTTACTTCTTCCACTTTTTTTTTTTGAGGCAGGGTCTCACTCTGTTGCCCAGGCTGGAGTATGGCGGCGTGCTCTTGGCTGACTGCAATCTCCTCTGCCTCCTGGGCTCAAGTGATTCTCCCACCTCAGCCTTTTGAGTAGCTGGGACCAACAGGTGCATGCCACCATGTCCAGCTAACTTTTTTTTTTTTTTTTTTTTGAGACGGAGTCTCACTCTGTTGCCCAGGCTGAAGGGCAATGGTGCGATCTCAGCTCACTGCAACCTCCGCCTCCTAGGTTCAAGTGATTCTCCTGCCTCAGCCTCCGGAGTAGCTGGGATTACAGACATGCACAACTACACTCGGCTACTAATTTTTTAAAATATTTTTTGTAGAGAAGGGGTTTTGCCATGTTGGCCAGGCTGGTCTGGAACTCCTGGGCTTAAGCCATCCACCCTCCTTGGACTTCCAAAGTGCTGGCATCACGGGGGTGAGCCACTGCACCCAGCTACTTTTTCCTTTCTAATCTGATACTTTTCATTTAATTGTTTTACCTAAATTGGCTAATACCTGCAGTACCATGTTGAAGAGGCAAGAGACACTTCTTGTTTCTGATTTTAGGTGGAAAACATCTAGTCTTTCACCATTATCATGTTAACTCTAGATTTTTCTTAGATGCTCTTTATCTGGTTGAGTTTGTGTAGCGTTTTTATCATGAAATGGTGTTGAATTTTGTCAAATGCTTTTTCTGCATTTATTGAGATAATCATGTGGTTTTGTATTTTAATCTTTTGATACGGCTTATTACATTAATTGATTTAGAGATGTTAAACCAACCATGCATTCCTAGGATAAATCCCACTTGGTCATGGTATATAATTCTTTGTTGCTGGATTCAGTGTCCTAGTATTTAGTTGAGAATTTTTGCAACCATATCCAGAGATTTTTATTTTTATTTTTTATTTTTTGAGACGGAGTCTCGCTGTCACCCAGGCTGGAGGGCAGTGGTGCAATCTCGGCTCACTGCAAGCTCTGCCTCCCGGGTTCACGCCATTCTCCTGCCTCAGCCTCCCGAGTAGGTGAGACTACAGGCACCCGCCACCACACCCAGCTAATTTTTTTTTGCATTTTTAGTAGAGACGGGGTTTCACCGTGGTCTCGATCTCCTGACCTCGTAATCCACCCGCCTCGGCCTCCCAAAGTGCTGGGATTACAGGCATGAGCCACCGCGCCCAGCCTTATCCAGAGATATTTTGTAGCTTCCTCTTCTTGTGATATCTTTGTCTGGATTTTGTTATTAGGGTAATACTGATCTCACAGAATGACTTGGGAAGTGATCCTTCCTCTTCTGTTTTTTGGAAGTTTGTGAAGAATTGGTAAAATTCAGTAATGAAGCCATCTGGACTCCAGGGTTTTCTTGTGTGTGGGATAGTCTTTTGGATTACTAATTCAATCTTTTCACTTGTTATAGATCTCTTCAAATAGTGTTTCTTCTTGAGTTATTTTCAGAAGTTTGTCTCTAAGAATGTCTCCATTTCATCTGAGTTACCTAATTTACTGGCATACAATTATTCACACTACCAATCTTCAAGGGTGGTAGTAATGTCCCAACCAAATGTCTTTTATTTCTGATGTTAATAATCTGAGTCTTCTTTTTTTTCTTGGTCAAGCTACTGCTTCTGTGAACAACCAGGGATGTGTTTTTTCCCTCCACTCCAAATGAAGTCTATCCTGCTTAGTAGAACTACCTAGCTGGTTGACTGAGGGGTTGGGAGTGGGGAAGTAAGGTGGCTTCGGGGGATGGGAGTAGCTTCGGGGGATGGGAGTAGCCCCGGGCCAAAATTCTAGATAGACTCCCACTGTTCTTACCCAAGATTATTATTTTTTGAGACAGGGTCTCACTCTGTCACCCAAGTGGGAGTACAGTGGCATGATTACAGCTTGTTGCAGCTTTGACTCCCTGGGCTGAGGTGATCCTCCTACCTCAACCTCCGCAGTATCTGGAAGTACAGGGATGTGCCACCATGCCCAGCTAATTTTTGTATTTTTTGTAGAGGTGGGGTTTCACCATGTTGGACAGGCTGGTCTCGAACTCCTGAGCTCAAGCAAGCTGCCTGCCTTGGCCTCCCCAAGTGCTGGGATTACAGGTGTGAGCCACTGCACCCGGCCCATCAAGATTCTTAACTTTTCTTAATTTGTTATATGTCTTTGGTTGATTTCTACAGTCCTGAAATGGTTGGTTTTGGCAATTTTGCTGTTTCGTTTTTTGAGACAGGGTCTCTGTCACCCAGGCTGGAGTGCAGTGGTGAGATCACGGCTGTCTGCAGCCTCAACCTCCCCCGCTTAAGTGATCCTCCCACCTCAGCCTCCAGATAGCTGGGACTACAGGCACACCATCATGCCCAGCTAATTTTTGTATTTTTTGTAGACAGGGTTTTGCCATGTTGCCCAGGCTGGTCTCAAACTCCTGGGCTCAAGCAATTCTCTTGCCTTGGCCTCCCAAAGTGTTGGGATTACAGGTGTGAGCCACTGTGCCCGGCCAATTTTGCTGTTTTAACATTGCTATTTGGGGAGAGATTTGCCAAGTTCCTCACTCAGCCATTTATGGATGTATAATCTTAATAAATATATTAATTCCCACTGCATAGACTATGAATGACTCCTAAAAGTAGGTAATTTTCAGACTTGTTTGGACTATATTAATATATATTAAATAGCTACTACTTATTGAGTACCTACCATTGGGATAGCTGTTTTATATATACATATATTCCACAGCCCTCATGTTGTTTTGTGGATATTATTCCTATCAGAAATGAGAAAACCAAGGCTAAATGAGCTTGCCTAAGATCTTACTAGCAGAGTAGGAATTTAAACCCAGGCCTTTCTATGCTCTTGCTATTCCACTTCGTCCACTTTTCACTGCTGTCTTACCAGGAAAAACGTTCTTAGAATCAATTTATCAATTAATATACAAGCATGGAACACATATTGTGGGATTTCCTGAGTGCTGATTTAGCTTCTTTTATTTTGCACCCCAACCCCCTATCCCATTCCAGTCTTCCAAAGTAGGCCCTTGAAGGGCTTGAATTGGGGGTTTTGGGTTAAAAGTTTTCATTAATTCATTTTCTACCTTGTTGAAAGCCACCCCAAGCATTCCAAACGCCAAATATTTCTGGGCTCTTCGTTTTGGAGATTTTTACCTCTCACAGTATAAGCCAATCAGAATTATCTTGGAGGTTGGTTAATAAAGTATTATTATTTCCTCACCTTCCTTTAGAGCAGTGGTCCCCAACCTTTTTGGTACCAGGGACTGGTTTCATAGAAGACAATTCTTCCACAGACCAGGGTGGGTGGCGGGATGGTTTTGGGATGATTCAAGTGCACTTACATTTATTGTGTACTTTATTTCTATTATTGCATTGTAATATATGAGATAATTATACAACTCACCATAATGTAGAATGAGTGGGAGCCCCAAGCTTATTTTCCTGCAACCGGACCGTCCCATCTGGGGGTGATGGGAGACAGTGACAGATCCCTCACCTGTGCAGTTCACAATAGGGTTGTGGTCCTATGAGAATCTAATGCCACTGCTGATCTCACAGGTGGAGCTCAGGTGGTAATGCAAGCAATAGGGAGTGGATGTAAATACAGATACAGCTTTGCTCGTTCGCCTGCTGCTCACATCTTGTGGTGTGGCCTAACCATGGACTGCTACTGGCCTGTGGCCCAGGTATTGAGGAACTAACCAGCTCATACTAGATCTGGTGATGAAAGTCCTACTTAGGGGTAAAGACCTATGACCAAAATGAACGCTGAGCTAAGGAGTTAGAGGTGCTGGGGCAGAGATGAATAAACCAGGAAAGCTTAAAGAAGTGGGATTGTAGGAATTGTTGATTCAACAAATGTTATGCCAAGGGGGTATTTTGGGCTTTTAGAATTACCCCAAGGTCTCTTTCTAGCTGCAGTTCATTAACAAAAGAAAACAGAATTACCCTATGGCTCATGGGTACAAAGGATAGGAAATTTCGTGGTCAAGAATAAGTCAAACTCTTGACTGTTTAAGAGCATCAGCTGCTTTCCTAGTTTGTATTCTGTGTGCACATTATTCAGTCTTTCCTTCATTTACTCAGATTACCCCAAATCTGCCTGTGGGTTCAGTATCATGCTATATGCTAGGGATACAAAGTTGAAAAGGATATAGCCCCTTCCTTCAAGAAAGGAGTGGGGGTATCAGGGGATCACTTTTGAATGCTGAAAGAATTTAAGTTCATCAGCAGTCAAGGCAGAGAAAAGAGCACTCAAGAAAAGGGGCACAGTGCAGGTAAGGGCAGATCCTTTAGGGCACAGCATGATTGTGTCAAGGACCTAACAAGAAATGTGGTCTGGTCAGAGCTTGGGAAGTTGACTGCACAAAGGTGGAACCCCAATGAATCCCAGCATTGAAGGGGTAGAGAATGGAGACATCAAATTTGAGACTGGCCTGGGCAACATAGTGAGATCCCATCTCTTCAAACAAACAAACAAAACCCATGGTGGCACACACCTGTAGTCCCAGCTACTAGAGAGTCCTGGCTATTAGAGAGGCTGAGGCAGGAGGATTGCTTGAGGCCAGTTCAAGGCTGTAATGAGTGATGATTGTGCCACTGCATTCCAGCCTCGGCAACAGAGCGAGACCCTGTCTCTTAATCACCACCACTCTGGGCAACATAGTGAAACCCAGTCTCTACAAAAAAATACAAAAATCAGCCAGGCGTGGTGTCACATAACTAGTTCCAGCTACTCGGGAGGCTGAGACAAGAGGATTGCTTGAACCCAGGAGGTCAAGGCTGCAGTGAGCTGTGCTCGCCCCACTGCACTCCAGCCTGGGCAACAGAGTGAGGCCTCATCTCCAAAAAAAAAAAAAAAAAAGTTAAAACACGTGTAGAAACCAAGACAAAGATACCAAAAAAACAGTGGTTGGTAGCTAATGCTGCCTCAGTGTCAAATAATAGAGAACGAAAAAGGATCCAATAAATCTGCAGGTAGGATGTTACTTATACCAGAGCACTTTCTTTGAAATGGTAGGAGGCAGAGGAAATTAAATAAACAAAAGCCTATCTGGCATCATGTTGAAGTAAACACTATTTCCTCTGAGTCCATGGAAGAACCTTTTATCCAGGAGACTGAAAAAGGGTCAAGGAACGTTGTGTCTCCAACAAGAACTATTTGAAGAAACAAGACATTTGACTCCAGCGTTAACATACTCAGCTGAAAAGCGGATCTCTACAGTTTTCTTTCAGATTTATCATTCTACAAAGCCAAAATAAGGTATTAAGGCTAAAGAAATAAAAATTGAATTAGCATTGGGAATCACAACATACTGATGACTCATTTCCTCATATGCTCTCAAAGCCCCAGTGTAATGGTAGATAAGTCCATACATAAAAATGTCTATAATCTTTCTTGAAATAACATTGTCAGAAAAATTTAATATCATCTGAATAAAAGAATTTTGAAGGCCTAAATTTTCCTCCAAAAGGAACTCTGACAACGCTGCTTTAGCAGTTATTTATGGTTAAATATCAGAAATCTGCTGATAACCTGAAAAAATTTCCACTTAAATCTTCCAGTTTAAACTTGTTGCCATTCTAATCTTGCAGCCTTTACAATGACCAATTGTTAATTAAGAACAAATAGTAGGGAATGTTTTCCCCTGCTCCATGCCTCCCCTGCATTTCCAAATTCAAAAAGATTGACTTGCAAATTGGAGTTCTGGGAAAAATTAGATGCAAGACCTGAGTATAATTGGGCAGAAAAAAAGACACATCATTCTATTAAAAAGATGTCAAGGTGTTTCCTGCAATAATTATAAAATCTTTTTCAGAAACTGTTGAGTTCACTCTGGGAGATGAAAATGTTTTCATTTTAAACACTGCAAAATGACCGAAAGAATTTTAACTACATTCTTGTCGGTTACCAAGATAGTATCTGTGATTAAGGGTTTGGACTTTTGGTCAGGCATGATGGCTCACACCTGTAATCACAGCACTTTGGGAGGCCAAGGCAGGAGGACCACTTGAGACCAGGACAACATAGGGAGATCCCGTCTCTACAAAAAATAACCAATTAGCTAGGCATGGTGGTGTCCCTTTGGTCCCAGCTACTTGGGAGGCTGAGGCAGGAGGATCAGTTGAGCCTGGGAGGTCAAGACTGCGGTGAGCCATGGTCATACCACTGCACTCCAGACTGGGTGACAGAGTGAAACAAAGTATGGACTTTTGAGTCATATGGAACTGTGTGTAGTGTTGTATTTCTAGCAATTTCTTTCTAACAGTATTCCTTCATAAGACGACAAGCTATTTCTAACCTCATTTCTCCTGCTGTTTTAGGAACACTTGTGTCAGGTTTCTATTTCAGTAACCATAATCACGAATAACTAAGGGAACACAAAAGTCCATCGATGAAAAGTCATCTCTTAACTGTGGAAGGCCAGCAGTTAATATACTGGACCACAAAACGAAAGCAAGTGATGCAAGTTCTTCCCTCCATCTAAGAACTTGCAGAATACCAAGACAAGTGTTTCAAGAATCACCCAGAAAGGTCAGTTTTAAATTGTATGTTTAAGGCAGAAACATTACTTGACCATGGGGCTTTCTAGGTAAAAAAGGAAGACATAATATAATTGGCTTAGATCCTGAGTTTTTCTTCTCTTTATTTGCAAGATAAGTTGATTAACTTCAATTATTAATAGCCAAAACTTGTGCCTCTGAATTAGATCTATACTGTAGTGAGATATAATCTCATAATTAAGCACCCAAAGTTTTTGTTGTTAAAAAAAATTATCAGCCAATAATAAAACTTGTAATGACTGTAGCAAGTTGACACTTTCTGGTTTTCTATCCAACTATGCAGTATAGTCTTGTTTTTGGTATGACCATTGTAATTTACTGAGGAATAAACAAGACAAGACAGAGAAACACACAGCGCTTGCTAGATACTCAGTTGAAGTATATGATACTTAAAATAGCATCCTTTCCTGGATATGAAGTTTTATTCACATGTGAAAATATATTCTTAAGTAAGTTCTAAGCTCTTCACTTTAAAAAGTGAGGGTAAGTAGAATTAGTTTCATTTTCCTTGAAATAATTTGATCACATCTAAGACAACAAAAAGAACCTATTTAAAAATACTGTTTTAATAAGGTGACAGGTGATGGTCCTCTGGCCAGGTATTTATTTAGAAACCACCACTTACAAGTCAAACTGGTATTCCAAAGGGAGTAGTTAAAAACAAAAACAAGAAACATACAACTAATACAATTTCTCTTACTCTTCACTTTTCTTTTTATTATTCAAAAGTCAAATGTTTTTAAATCATCCATCCTCAATTTTGATTTAATGTACCGTCATTTCCCCAAGAAAAGAAATTTCAGAATCTCTTTGGAATACTAATTTCATGTTTCTAGATTTAACAAAACTGTTGAAGTTTTAAATTCCACTCTATTTCCCTGAATTCTCACGACAGTTGCTGATGTAAATTTTAATATAAAATATTTAGTCACAAAATAGTATTGCTTTTGTATGCACATAGTTGTAAGATTACTTTGCTTTTGTCAATAAAAACTATACCATCTTTCATAAAACTCTAAACAAATTAAGAACTGTGATGTAGAACAAAAATTACACATGGTAAAACAGGTACCAGCACAACGCGTTAGGTTATATTACATCAAAAAAAGTTTTAATGGTCCCAAATATATATACTCAACAACTAAGCATACACTCAGGGGAGGAAAAAAAAAATCAAAAACAAAATAAAACAAAAAAATTATGACACAAATGACCACATCTAGAATTCCACTCAATCTTTAATCAAGTAGGGAGAAGTCCCCACTTAAAAAAAAAAATCTGCAGTTTGAAGGGCAAAGGGAACAGATAAAAAAGAGGAAAACTTTATACTCGCCCCTCCCCCACAGAGGTTTTCCAAACCTGTTGTAGCTTGACTAAAATGTTCAGAATGTATGATTTTAAAGGCAGGTCTCTTTATACAAAGAAACTGCTGGCATTCTTGACTAGTGAAGAATTATGGCAGAAAGGCCCATTCTTCTGAGTCTCAAACATGGTCCAAGAAAGCATATTCTGATTGTAGCAACTGACCAGTCAATCCAGAGTTCCACTTACAAAACCCCTGCCCTGTTGGCTTTTTGTTTCCATTTCCTTCCCTGAGAAAAGGGCAATGTGTGGTCCAAGCTGGAGAGCTCAAAGGCTTAAGTCTTTCCCCTAAATGTAGGATATCCCCTCCTCCTGCTCCATTGAATTGGCACTTGATGAGCAGAAGTCAAGTGTAAGAGGCTGATCTGTGTCAGTCATTCACAAGAGACCACTGCGCTTTGTTGTGGATTTTGTATGGGGGAGGGGTGGAGAACCAGTTTTTTTCAACAGGTACTGATCCTAGGCCGTTGCCATTATTATGAATCAAATTTTGCTTTCTTTGACAATGGTAACGTATCTTCCTTATCTTCATCCTCATCATCATCTTCATCATCATCAGGATAATCTACCAGACCCACGAGGCCTCCCTGTTCAGAAATAAGGATTATTTAAAGAACAGAAAACAAAACATATAAACACACTGGTGTTTTCTGGCTAGAGAAAGAAAATAGATCCTACCAACGTAGTAACGGTGGTTATTTCTGGGTGGTGGGACTGCGTTAAACTTGAATTCATTATGTTTACATATTTTCTAAATTTCCAGTAATAAACATGCATACTTTTTTACAATAAGGGAGAACTTTGAGTTAATTAGAATTAAAGCAAAAAAATTTTTTTTTCCAAGTTGGAGTCTCGCTATGTCACCCAGGCTGGAGTGCAGCGGTGTGATCTCGGCTCACTGCAGCCTCCACCTCCCGGGTTCAAGCAATTCTCCCTGCCTCAGCTTCCCGAGTAGCTGGGATTACAGGCGCCCGCCACCATGCCTGGCTAATTTTTGTATTTTTACTAGAGACAGGGTTTTGTCATGTTGGCCAGCCTGGTCTTGAACTCCTGACCTCAGGCGATCCACCTACCTTGGACTCCCAAAGTGCTGGGATTACAGGCATGAGCCACTGCTCCCAAACTAAAGCAAAAAAATTTAAGTAGTTTATAATCCTAGCAAATTACCCAGGAGTTAGAAAATGAATGAAAAATGTTTCAAGACTTAATAGCACATTAAAGTTTTTTTAAACATAAAGTCTAAAAATAGTATAAAAATGAGGCTAATTCCAGCACTTTGGGAGGCTGAGGCGGAGGGATCACATGAGGACAGGAGTTCGAGACCAGCCTGGCCTGTTAATTAACATGGTGAAACCCTGTCTCTAATAAAATTAAAAAATTAGCCAGGCGTGGTGGTGCACATCTGTAATCCCAGCTACTCGGGAGGCTGAGGCACAAGAATCGCTTTAATCTGGAAGGTGGAGATTGCAGTGAGCTAAGATCACGCCACTGCACTCCAGCCTGGGTGACAGACTGAGACTCTGTCTCAAAAAAAAGAAAAAAAAAGAAAGAAGTACTAAAATGAAAACTGCAGCAGATAGAGACAACCAGAAATGAGGGTAGACAGGCTTTCTATTAGATGTTAGGAAAGCAGTTCTACCCTGACTCTTCCTCATTTCATCTGGGTTTCCTTTTAGCCCTGCTCCTTCACCAGAAACCACTGCCGCTTGCTTTATTTATTTATTTTTTGAGACGGAGTCTCACTCTGTCGCCCAGGCTGGAGTGCAGTGGCCCCATCTCAGCTCACTGCAAACTCCACCTCCCGGGATCACACCATGCGCCTGCCTCAGCCTTCTGAGTAGCTGGGACTACAGGCGCCCGCCACCACACCCGGCTAATGTTTTTGTATTTTTAGTAGTGACGGGGTTTCACCGTATTAGCCAGGATGGTCTCGGATCTCCTGACCTCGTGATCCGCCCGCCTCGACCTCCCAAAGCACTGGGATTATAGGCGTGAGCCACCGTGCTCGGCTGCCGCTTGCTTTATTTAGACGCTAAGGGAGAAATTCACACTGCTCTGCTCTCAAGCCTGCCTCTTCATTTCGGCGTGTCTCAGATTCACTTCTTGGCTGTTAGGAATCTCCAGCTCATGCCAGAAAAAAAAAGACTGAATGGGCATTACGTGTCTGATTTACATCAGTGATTCCCAAATGTCAGTCTTTTAACTGCTAGTCTGCTAGCCCAATAATCAATAAATATATTATGTCTCAAAAGAAAAGGGTGGTTGGCATAAGGAGCCCCCAAAACTGGTTTTATTCTGAGATTGCATGTTTTCTATACTTTTTCTTATTAAGATTTTGTTCCTTTTTGAGACGGAGTCTCGCTGTTGCAGTAGCGATCTCGGCTCACTGCAAGCTCTGCCTCCCAGGTTCACGCCATTCTCCTGCCTCAGCCTCCAGAGTAGCTGGGACTACAGGTGCCTGCCACCACGCCCAGCTAATTTTTGTATTTTTAGTAGAAACGGGGTTTCACCATGTTAGCCAGGATGGTCGATCTCCTGACCTCGTGACCCACCCGCCTCAGCCTCCCAAAGTGCTGGGATTACAGGCGTGAGCCACCGAGCCCGGCCCTTGTTCCTTTCTTATATGAAATGTTAGTGACAGTAGATGTTTAGTTTTCTTAAAAAACAAAAAAAAAACAAAAAAAACCCAAAAAAAACCTTAACTGGCAAAGTAAAGTTAGAAGTATCCAGGTATTTAGATTATCATTTCCCCACAAAGGCTTTATCTGGGTATTAGTTAGGAAAATTTATTCAAGAATAACTGAAAACCTTAAACATTTCTGTAAATGTTTTGACATACAAATTTGAAGTTTCAGTTCTAAAATGCAAAATACCCAAGTAAAAATTCACACTATATTCAGACTTGGATTGGTCATAAAAAAACTTTCAGAAATTTCTCACCCTTTATATAAGTTCAAGTGGTGGGGGCCCTCATCCTCTAGTTCATGAATGTTAAATTAGTTCTAGGTGGCAGTAACCAAAGGGAATCTTAGTTAAAATTATTGTTGAGAAAGCTTCAATTGGGAAAAAAGGGGGCAAAATAGGAGCCAAAAATGTACCTTTGTAGTAATAGCTGCCGTCTGAGATGTATTTTTAGGTATGGATCCAGGAGAGCCTGGAGATCCTGGGGATCCAGGTGATCCCGGAGAACCAGGCAGATTTGTTGTAGATGACTGGCTGGTGAGGTTAGTCTTCGTTCCACTGGACAGGGAAAGCTTGAAACTTGGGCTCTGCCGTCCAGAAAGATTTGTTTTCAGAAGCACTTCCTTTTCCTCACTTTCTTTTACTAAAAATGAGAATACTGTCAATAGTTGTCCCCCATACTCATTCTTTTTTAAATTTCCCCAAATGAGGTAACACTAAAACACATTTAACTAGCTTACTACGCTGGGTAGAAACATTGAAGTTCAATTTACAAATGAAGCTTACCAAAATACTAACCACAATTCCATTCATTGGATCTTACTCCAGAGAAGTGAAACCTTCAGAATCATATTCAGTATCCCTACCCTTCCTGAAATAGTATATTCCTTATTTAACTCAAATTAAGAAAACTTAGTCTATGCCTGCACAACACTGCTATTCAGTCACATCTCATAAAGCAATGGAGTCTTTAAACCCCATGCCATCACACATTCCAAGCAAATAATCATTTTGTCAAGAAATAAGAATAAATCTAGAGTAAGAAAGCCTTAATTTTCTCTTGCCCATTTTTTTTTTCAACATACATTTCTTCCTTTCCATGAATTTACTTATTGGATCCATAATATCATCATCATTTTTAGTTTTGTCAGATGGAGACACTACAGCTTCTCCATCTTCCATGTCATCTTCATCTGTGTTAAACCACATCTCTTCTTCATCTTCTAGTGTTCTGGCATCTCTTCGATATCTGTGATTCCTCAAAATGGAACGCATACTATGAGTAGAGAAGAAAGAGTAAATAAAAAAAAATATATGGACTTAATTGTACTGTTACAGATGACGTATTAAACTTGTTAACATAGGGAATTAACATGAAATTTACAAATATTAAAATATCAATGTAAATCCAGGTATTTAATTACAAAATTTTAAAGAATAATTTGTAACCTTAGTAACTTGTAAATTCAAAGCAAGTAATATAATGCTCTGATTCTATTTTGAACACATGAAGCCTCACTTCCACTGTTTGGTCTTTTTTTTTTTTTTTTTCCATTATCTAGCTTGATACATGCCTGAGGTACTATACTAATAAATCTTCAGGGAAACATTTATGTTGACCCTTACAGGAAGCTACAATTTCTATTTGCTATCTGCTGATTTCCCCGTTTCTTGTCAAGCCAAATAATATCAAATAAACAATAAAGCCACTACCATACAACTTGCTGAACGAATAGGTTTAAATATACGGTAATTTACCTGTCAAGTTTGGGATTATCTTGCCTTTCTCTTTGTTGTTCAAATCTCAGTTTTAATCCTTTAAATGTCTGTACATAATCTACATCTTCCAGTGCTTTCCAGTAATTTTCAATTACATGAGCAGTTAATGATTTTATATCTTCCTACAGAAAAGAATAGTAATGAAAAAATGATAGGAAAATGTCATTTTAGCAAGATGAGGCTTAATTTAGTCAATTCATACCCACCAAAAATAGCTTAATTTCATAAAATTACATAATCTTAGAGATAACCAAACAATAAAAAAGGGAATAACGTACACTGGCTACTATAGTAGTCCTAGTAGTCCCCAATTTATCTATGGGTCTTTTTTTTTTTTTTTGAGATGGAGTTTTGCTCTTATTGACCAGGCTGGAGTGCAATGGCGTGATCTCGGCTCACTGCAACCTCTGCCTCCTGGATTTAAGCGATTCTCCTGCCTCAGCCTCCCGAGTAGCTGGGATTACATGCATGCCCCACCACGCCTGGCTAATTTTGTATTTTTAGTAGAGATGGGGTTTCTCCATGTTGGTCAGGCTGGTCTTGAACTCCCGACCTCAGGTGATCCACCTGCCTCGGCCTCCCAAAGTGCTGGGATTACAGGTGCGAGCCACTGCACCCAGCTATCTATGGGTCTTTACAAAGTAAATGCCCAGGTCTTGCCCTAGGTGATTCTGATGTGCGGGCTGGGTATGTGTATCTTTTAGAGATGGGGTCTCGCTCTGGCACCCAGGTTGAGATATAGTGGTATGATCATAGCTCACCGCAGCCTTGAACTCCTGGGCTCAAGCAATCCTCCCACCTCAGCCTCCCGAGCAGCTAGGACTATCGGCATGCACCACCATATGGGGCTAAGTTTTAACAAAAAATTTTTGTAGAGATGGGGTCTTGGTATGTTGCCCAAGCTGGTCTCTAACTCCTGGCCTAAAGCAATCCTCCCACTTTGGCCTGCCAAAGTGCTGGGATTACAGGCATAAGCCACTATCCCTGGCCATGGACATATATGTTTTATTAATTAATTTTTATTTTAGGTTCGGGGGTCCATGTGCATTATTTGTTATATGGGTAAACTGCGTGTCACAGGGGTTTGGTGTATAGCTTATTTCATCACCCAGGTAGTAAGCACAGTACCCAATAGGTAGTTTTTCAATCCCCACCTTCTCCTACTCTCTACCCTCAAGTGGCTCTGGTATCTGTTGTTGTTCCCTTTATTTCCATGTGTACTCAAAGTTTAGTTCCCACTTACAAGAGAGAACACACAACAGCCATGCGTATTTTAAAAGCATGTCACAGGCCGGGTGAAGAGGCTCACGCCTGTAATCTCAGCAGTTTGGGAGGCCAAGGTGGGCAGATCACCTGAGGTCAGGAGGTTGAGACCAGCCTGGCCAACATAGTGAGACCCTATCTCTACTAAAAATACAAAAATTAGCCGGGTATGGTGGCACATGTCTGTTATCCCAGCTACTCTAGAGGCTGAGGCAGAAGAATCACATGAACCTGGGAGGTGGAAGGTGCAGTGAGTCGAGATCATGCCACTGCACTTCAGCCTGGGTGACAGAGTGAGACTCTGTCCCCACCCCCCTCCCCCACTCCCACAAAAAAGCATGTTACAGAAAAGTTCTGGAGATGAATAATGGTGATGGCTGCCAACAATGTGAATGTATACTTTAAAATGGTTAAAATAGCAAGTTTAATGTTTTATATTATTTTATCCCAACTTTAAAAAAAGCATGACATCCAGGTACTGTGGTATGCACCTACAGTCTCAATTACTTGTGAGGCTGAGGTGGGAGGATCGTTTGAGCCCAGCTGGGCAACATAGCAAAACCCTGTCTCTAAAAAACAAACAAAAAGCCATGCCAGATAAATTTGCACAGCATCAATGAGAACCACTAGCTTATTACATTACTAGAGAATAAAGAGTATTATGAAATTGGTCTTTAGAAATGTGTAAGTTAAGAAAAACACATTCAAATGCTTATCTGTCAAGTGTAGTTTTGCTTTCTTAAAATGATTACTGTGACCATCCTACAAAGCAGCAGTCCCTAACCTTTTTGGTTTCATGAAAGACAATTTTTCCACCAACTGGGGTGGGAGTGGGGGGACATGGTTTCAGGATGAAATTGTTCCACCTCACAGTTAACCAAAGGGTTCATGCTCCTAGGAGAATCTAATGCTGCTGCTGATCTGACAGGAGGTAGAGCTCAGGCAGTAATGTCTGCTTGCCAGCAGCTTACCTCCTGCTGTGCAGCCTGGTTCCTAACAGGCTATGGACTGGTCCATGGCCAAGGGGTTGAGGACCCCTGCTAAAAGATTTGTAGCTGCTGAGAGGTAAGATGTAGCTTGAATCAAATCTCTCACAGGCTTTTGGTACTTTCGTTAAAAAAAAAAAAAAAAATCTCTCCAAATATTATAATTTCAAGCCAAAATACTAGGTAATGCATATTCAATTTTCTCAAACAATTAAAACGAAAATTCTAATTAAAAATACATAACCTACCACTCTAATAAATTCAAACATCTCTATTATGGCAGAGTTCATCAGATTGTAGCGGGATCCATTGTTGAGAAAAGCTTTGACTACTGGTTCAAACAAAAAACTTTTCATTATGTAGCGGTTGTAAAACTCATCTTTTAATCCAATAATCTTTCTCTTAAAACGAAGGGCACCTGAAACACAGAGGCATTGTTGTTTAAATCACATACCACTCTTCCATACTTTAGACTTACCAAACAAAAATAACCATCAAACAAAAAAAAACTAACACATATCAATAATTATTTATGATGTTTGCACTTCCGGAACTGTGAACCTAAAGATAAGGATTATGAAAGTGTTATCAGAAAAATGTCTTCTAAAAGTAGTATATGTCATCATAGAACACAAGTCTTAGAAAGCCAGAAAAATCCTGAAAATAAACCAGTTACTAATGACCAAAATGTAATTTAGATCTAAAATAAGAGCTAAGACAAACGAATGAACCTATCACACTACTTAAGATGAAAAAATTCAACATGACCTTTTATATTCACCTTAATAGAAAAAACCAGTGTTTTATTAGGGCAATCCACTGTATAATTTGATCTTCAATATTTTTGGACACTCTTACTATTTTGCATTGTAGTTCATGGAATTTTATTTATTTGTGGATGTGGCTGTAGAAAGGCCATAAACCCACAAAAATCTGCATGACCCAAAATTTGCCTTGCCATAGTTTAAAAATAAATTTAGAGGATGTTATTTAAAATGTGGTCCTCTATGCTTATTGTAGCGAGTATGCTTTTTAATTTTTTTCTAGTTTTCATTTTCATAATTAATTAGGCTTTAACTTACAGATTAAAAGGTATATTTACATCTTGAGGTATGGGGAGTTACTTAAGTCACCATTCATCAAGACACAAATATACTCAGACAGCTAGACTTCAACAAAGCCCTCTTTACCTAAATGGAATTATCAGTAAGTTAATGCCCCAGTTATTGTAAACAGTGCAAAAAAGCATACTCACTTCATGCAGTCACATCGTCTTCGGTTGGCAAGATTAAATATTGTGTTTGTATTTTGGTTTCTTTGGAGATCATGGAAGTGGCTCGTTAAATTGCCAATTTGCTATTAATCAAGTCCTTCATGAGCAGGTAGCCAGGCAACCATGCTGACACGGTTTCTGGGTGGGAAGGCAGAGGAGTAAAGCAGCTCAATTTTTCTTTAGTTGGCAGAAAAGAGGTCCACAAGTGAATGCCCAATTAGGTACAGTTGATTATTAACTGCCTTAACAATGCAACTTATTTAAGAGTGTATCTTTCTTAAGAAACACTCTGGGCAGGGAGTTTCTAAATAGTTTATAGAATAATAATTGCATTTTATTTTTTAAACTACTGAATATTTTTAAAAACATACTCATGGTGAACTAAGACATTTTAAACACTAAGAGGCATCTTTCTGTGTGATAAGTCAACGCCTAACAAGGGTTTATTTTCCCAAAACAATATTTTCAGTTTGTATTTTTAAGGTTATTTGGCAAAGGAACTTACTGAGGCATTTCCATTTTTAGGAATAAAAATCAGTACTTTAGAGCTCATGCTAATAGACCACATTTTAAACTTGTAATAATTAAGGCAGGAGTATTACTATTTTAAGAATTTGTACTCCAACTTTGCGGGCTTTGTGGAGACTTGTGTCCTACCATAACACACAAACACACACACACACACACACACTGACCCCTCTTGTCTGACTGTAGTTCCTAGGTGAGTGGAAAACTCCTTTCCTGAAATTCACTAAGACAAAGGAATGTAGATGGCACCACTGCACTTCCTCAAGAGCACTTCTATCCAGAAACTGCTGGGGTAGATAGAAGGAGGTTCTAGTGGTCTTTTTGTTTTGGTCCTTATTTCCATTTGCTCTTACATTTTTATATCAAGAACTTTGTATTATTACCACTCAAATCCATTCCTTAAAAGAAACCCGCATCAAAAATATCCAACCACTATTCTTTGCTGTTGAGTAAAAAGCTGCTTTCAAAATTTTACCAGTAAGATCTTGGAAGTCAAGTCAAGTAGAGTGGAGAAAGCTTTTAGGATAGGCCAAGTTGGCATTGCCACTGGATTTTCAATGTAAAGCACATTCTGCTTCCACTCACATCTCTAACCTTCATTCACATTTCCAGGAACCTCTTGTGCTTAGTTTCAATCATCTCTAAAAAAACACTATTTATCTGTACTTTATAAAACGTGAATTTCATGTAATAAATTTGTGACTTTTTACCTTGTAACTAATAATTGAATAAATGCCTCTATAATAAAGCTTTATTTCATTCCTTTTTAAGATTTCCATGTTTTTAACAAGAACAACAAAACACCCTCAAACAACGTAAAAGTATGAGCTAAAGGGCTACAATGTAAGATCCAAGGAACTTAGAAAGGCCAAGGAAATTGATAGATGTGATATCTAGCCTATAAAGACCGAGTTTAGAAATGATTGCAAGACACACCTACATACTTAACTAGTTGTCTTTAAAGATGACAAAGTATAATTAAGCAGCAGCAAATATAAAAAAATTAAAAGCTCCCTAAATCCCCAAACTGTTACATTTAACTGCTCATTACTGTCTGCATTTATATATGTGCACCTAAACTTAAATATCAATAAACCCTCCTTTAAAAAATACTATACCTAATACTTCAACGTACACTTTTTTCAGAAGAACCACAAGTATCTTAAATTTCCTCAAATTTATTTTAGTTCTTAGATATCTTTGATAAAAACTCCTATTGCATACTACAAAGCCAGTTCTAAAAAGCTTGTTCCTAATGACAGGCATCTTTGTTAGGAAGATACTTATATATCCTCAACCCTGGGAAGAGAGGTACACCAAGAAGTCCTTTCAAAGAGTTAGGTTTAATGATAACCTGACTCAGTTTGGAAAATATCAACAATGAAACATAACTAAGATTTTGCTAACATACCTAGTTTCCAACAACAAACTTTCATTTACTTAAGATTCTCTCCAAAGTTCTCATTAGATTATGAGAAATTTTCTTTGCAATACTGCAAGCAAAATAATGAAATGAGGAACTGAACTAAAGAAAAGTCCTTTCCTTTCAGCTGCATTGTCCTGACTCTCTTTAAAAATGACCAAGTAGGCTGGGCGCTGTGGCTCACACCTGCATCCCAGCACTTTGGGAGGCCGAGGCAGGCGGATCACGAGGTCAGGAGTTTGAGACCAGCCTGACCAACATGGTGAAACCCCATCTCTACTAAAATACAAAAATTAGCTGGGCGTGGTGGTGCGCTCCTGTAATCCCAGCTACTCAGGAGGCTGAGGCAGGAGAATCGCTTGAACCCAGGAGGTGGAGGTGCAGTGAGCCAAGATCGTGCCACTGCACTCCAGCCAAGGCGACACAGTGAGACTCCGTCTCGGAAAAAAGAAAAAAAAAGACCCAGTATACTTTGTCCACATGCCACTTTTTTTTTTTTACCCAATTAACAAGAATGCAATACTCTCCCATGACCAAGACACAACTCAAGTTACCACTTGTGTGAAATTTTTCATCTGCCTCATTAAATTATAATGAATTATTTCCACTATGCATCCAAACACACCTCAATATAGTGCTTATTACTGTTGCATTTTGATTTTCACATGACTCCCTCCTCCTAATGAACTGATTCCGTTGATGGCCAAGTCCAGGTCATAACCATCTTATTTTCCTAGTACACCAGATATAAGATAGTAATCAAATCTAAGATGCCACTGACTAAGCTACCAATTATAGTGACATGCCATTAACCCATTCATGCTAGAGGTTGCAAATTTTTTTCTGTAAAAAAAAAAAAAAAATCAGACCTTGGTGATGACCTTGAGCAGGATATAAATAACTCCCACAAGCTCAGTGTTCCAATAATGGAACACTAGGCATAAATAGGTTAATTGTAAGACTCATCTTGATTTCAGAGATAATGTGTAAAAGTGTACTTTTTGAATCAATGAAATATAGTTGTGTTTAATATGTTTGGTAAAATAAAACTAAATTTATTCATTTATTCAGTTTTTCCGTTCTGCTCTCAAATCCCCTTTTCTACACTTGAACAAAACTCTATTATCAACATAAAAGAACAAGTCAAAGAGCTATAAACTCCCCCTCTAAACTTGGCCTTGGTGTTCTCACTTTTTCTGTGATAGTATATGAGAAAAATGAATATAATGTTGCCCTGATAGGAAGTTTAATGAATTTTAAAAGAAAGCAATGTTGCTTTTATAAAATATAAAATTTATTGTTTTTCTTGGGTAGGGAGACAGTGTCTCTCTGTTGCCCAGACTGGAGTGCAATGGCACAATTTCAGCTCACCGCGATATCAGCCTCCCAAGTAGTTGGGACTACAGGCGTGCACCACCACACCCAGCTTTCTATTTTTAGTAGAGATGGGGTTTCACCATGTTACCCAGGCTGGCCTCGAACTCCTGACCTCAGGTGATCTGCCAGCCTCATCCTCCCAAAGTGCTGGGATTATAGACATGAGCCACTGTGCCTGGCCATTTATTTATTTATACTTTTTTTTTTTTGAGACGGAGTCTCGCTCTGTCGCCCAGGCTGGAGTGCAGTGGCGCAATCTCGACTCACTGCAAGCTCCACCTCCTGGGTTCACGCCATTCTCCTGCCTCAGCCTCCCAAGTAGCTGGGACTACAGGCGCCCACTACCACACCCGGCTAATTTTCTGTATTTTTAGTAGAGACGGGGTTTCACCGTGTTAGCCAGGATGGTCTCGATTTCCTGACCTCGTGATCCACCCGCCTCGGCCTCCCAAAGTGCTGGGATTACAGGCGTGAGCCACTGCACCTGGCCTATTTATACATTTTAAATAAAATTTTAAATTTGTAATTATTTTAATAATATGTAATTACAGGATTTTTAAAAAATCAATTAAGCAAAACAATTAGAAATGAAGTAAAGAAGATTAGCAAAAATGGATATATATTCAGGCCTCTAGTGCATGACTGACTGCTTCAAACAACAACAACAACAACAACAACAAAACACTCAAACTTACCTTTAAAAACCAAAAGGCAAAAATTAAATTACCACCAGAAATCTCTTACAGAACCTCTAGGGTGCCCCTAAATTTGGTCTAACAACTTACCAGTAAGGACCACTTACATATGGCAACTCATTACCTGAGATGTCTGGCTGCTGCTTGATAAAGAACATTCTGGATTAACCTATTTTCAATTCAGAAACATGGTTTTCTCTAACAAACTAGGGTCTTAAGAACACTGTGAAAGTCATTTTGAAAAACTTATGTCTAAGAACAATCTTGTTATGAGACTATATTGCTCTAAAAGAGTCTACAAACGTTTTCATAAAGGTCCACCTAGTACATATTTTAGGCTTTGTGGGCCACATATGGTCTCTGTACCATATTCATTTCTCTCCTCTCAGGCCACCTTTTAAAAACGTAAACATGTTTCAGCTTGTAGGCTGTACAATCATAGGCCATGGGCTGGATCTGGCCTCAGCTGTAGTCTGTCACCCCTGCTATAAAATATCCAAGGTAAAATAATCAAAGTGCTGTTTTAGTAATGGAATATAACACTGTAGACACATTCTACTCCCTTACTGTATATTAAGTAAGAAGAGAGAAAAGAAAAACACCTGCTCAACATGGCAAACCTGCATAATCAGTGGCAGAGCTAGTATTAGAACCTAGATCTCTTGATCTGTAAATCAGTGGTCTTTTCATTTGGGCAATAAGATGTAAAAAATACCAACATGCCAATATATAAAGATGATAAATAATTCTAACACTTACATAATGCCAAGAAAGCATGCTTCGAGGCCATAAGAACTAGCACTCTCCGGAGGATATCCTTATTAATAATGTAGTTCTTTATGTGGTAGGTATGGTGCTCCACACAAAATGTTAACAATTCCAATACAAGTGCCAATAGTTGGGCAGTCTGAAAATCATCTAAAAGAAACAAAACACAACTAATTATATTTAATGACTAACATTTTTCCTTCTAAAATGTAAGAACTCAAATTCTAATCAAGTAAAATCTCTTCTATTAACCTAAATATATTAACTTGAGGGAGGAGGAAATCAGCATTTACTGAATGCCTAACATGTGCCAGGAATGGTGCTTTACTTTTTTTTATTTAACAACCCTATAGGAAACTGGTTTTACATTATGAGCCTATTAACTAACTAGACCCAAGTTGGAAAAGTTAGTAAGGCAGAGTTAGGATACAAATCTAGAGTATCTGCCTTATTCCAAAATTCAAGGACCCTCTACCAGGTATCTTAGCATGTTCTCCAACAGATATAGCATATGAGGTTTTGCCAGACACCGTGTCTTCTTTGGTGCAATTACTCTCTCTCCCTGTTCCCTCGATTCCAGTGTGTTTTGTGCCTCCTTTACTACTTGTAACGAGTCTATACTGAATTATAATCATTGACTTATCTTTACTCCTCACTAGGCAGCAAGCCTCTGAAAGGCTTTTTTTCAATCCCCCACATTTAGATTATAACACAGTCCTTCACAAAATCACAATGAGTTCTCATCTTAATAAAGGTTGGAGGAATAGAACATGTGGTTTGTAAAGAAGCCTCGAGCTTTACCTAATAAGAATAAAGCAGGTAAGAAAAATGGACATTCACATTTCATGGACTTGATTCTGGAGTTACACAAAAAGTAAATTTAACTTGTATTTTATGTGAGTGCTATAATTATGCTATATTAAGAATTCAAGGCTGGGCGTGGTGGCTCACACCTATAATCCCAGCACTTTGGGAGGCCAAGGTGGGCAGATCACTTGAGGCCCGGAGTTTGAGACCAGACAGGCCAACATGGTGAAAACCCTGCCTCTACTAAAAATATAAAAATTAGCCAGGCGTGGTGGCGGGTGCCTGTAATCCCAGCTACTCAGAAGGCTGGGGCAGGAGAATTGCTTGAACCTGGGAGGCAGAGGTTGCAGTGAGCCAAGATCTCGCCACCACACTCTAGCCTGGGCAACAGAGCAAGATTCTGTCTCCAAAAAAAAAAAAAAAAAAAAAATTCCAATAACAAAATAATATATTTACTCCTAAAGCTTAAATAAGCAATTTCCGAATGTAGACCTAAAACGACCTCCTAAACACACACACACGCTAAAGCTGTAATGAATAAAATGCAAAAATAACAAACCTTAACATATCTTCAATATAAACAAAAGTAGCTTAATATTGTGCAAAAATCCTAGCTCTGTCTATACATCTGGAGTACAAATAATTTAAAATGAATTTTTCCATAGCTACTGCCTTCTATTTATATTTCACCAGTGGAGATGCAAACTGAATACAAATATTGTTCAACAAAAAATTATCTTATTTCTTTTACATGCTTCTGTTATCTGATTACAGTACTTCTAGGGAAATTTTTTTTTTTTTTGAATCGGAGTCTCTCTCTGTCACCCAGGCTGGATGGAGTGCAGTGGCGTGATCTTGGCTCACTGCAAGCTCCGCCTCCTGGGTTCATGCCATTCTCCTGCCTCAGTCTCCCCAGTAGCTGGGACTACTGGCGCCTGCCACCACGCCCAGCTAATTTTTTTGTGTTTTTTTTTTTTTAGTAGAGATGGGGTTTCACCGTGTTAGCCAGGATGGTCTCGATCTCCTGACCCCATGATCCGCCTGCCTCGGCCTCCCAAAGGGCTGGGATTACAGGCCTTTTAGGGAAATTTTTATCATGAACCTTTCTTTTCAAAATACATTATTAATACTCCAGGTTGCTTTTGATAAAAACAACCAACCAACCAACCAATTATTAAGACCTCTATGTTAATCTGATGGTTTGAACTTTTAAAGACTACTTTTTAAAAGGTGTGTCCTCCCAGCCTCTACCTCCCACTAGCTGCCTCCTAAAAAGATTTACTTAACACCAGCTTGGAATTCAGCATTCAAGAACAGAGAACTTAACTACCAACCTGAATTATCTTACCTTTACTAGGCTTGTCTTCTGTTGTATTTGCTAGTAAAGGAGCAGTGAGAACATGCATACAGTGCTTGTAGAAGAAACCCAGAAATTCAGTCTTTTCTGTTTTCTAAGGAATCAAGAACAATTCCATGAACTTTAACCGCACTGGTTCCTGCCAGCAATACTACAATATACTAGCTATGAAAAAAGAGGGAAAATGCTCATGGCTTACATTGGCAGTGGCTAGCATGTTCTCCGGGTCAACTAAAGTTCGAAGCAGGCCCATAAGTTGGACTGCTCCTCCAAGTTCAGGATCTGTATCACAAATCATATGTTCTATAATGAGGTTGATGAGCAAAATATCCTGGAGAGAAAAATAGACATACTCAGGATCACTTATTATGAGAGAATGGAAAAAGCAAAAACTAAGACACATACCACAGCATTATACCTAGGCTCTAGCTGTTCTGTTAACTACAAAGTGAAATGTTTAACTCAGTGATCTGACAGGACATATGACAGTGTTTCATTCCCTAAAGTGTGGTACAGGGACATAGCCCTAAATAGAAATTTCTTGTCTATTATCTTTAAATTCCTCTGAATAAAGCAAAAGCAAAGTTTTAGTTTGGTGATAATACATCTTTACAACTTTCTAATAATGTAATCTACCTTTTGAAGAAAGCCAGTGGGTTTTATGACCACAGCTTTAAGAGTAAGCATATTTAGGTAGGATTTAGAACATCACTCTACTTTCATTGCTTTTATTTTTATTTTATTTTTTTTTTTGAGACGGAGTTTGCCTCTTGTTGCCCAGGCTGGAGTGCAATGGCACGGTCTCGGCTCACTACAACCTCCACCTCCAAGGTTCAAGTGATTCTCCTGCCTCAGCCTCCCTAGTAGCTGGGATTACAGGCATGCACCACCATGCCCGGCTAATTTTGTATTTTTAGTAGAGACAGGGTTTCTCCATGATCGTCAGGCTAGTCTTGCTCCCTACCTCAGGTGATCCGCCTGCCTCAGCCTCCCAAAGTGCTGGGATTACAGGCGTGAGCCACCACGCCCCGTCTATTGCTTTTATTATTCCAGAGTCCTTCTATTTATGGCCAATGATGTATGTTCTCCATTTGTAAAAGTGATAGAAAATTTCCTTTTAAAATAAATTTAGGAAAAAATTATCTGAATGTCTGAAATTGGAGAAAATGAGACTATGGTATTTAGAGAGTGGAGAGAACAAATGGATTATACACATTCTAAATATCAAAATAAATAGATGGCTGGTTTTCCTGAGGTCCTATTATGACTGGTATTCCTCACCTAAGTAGTAAATAAGATTGAGAGGGATTCAGTGAGGAAATCCCTGTTCTTGTCTATGTGTATGCAAAGGCAGGATGGACAAGGGATAGAGAAATGCAGACAGTAGATGGAAATGATGATCAAGAAGAGTGGGAATCAAGAGTCCTAGTGACTGAAATGTTATTCTGTTGCAAAACAGAAAAAAAAAAAGAGTCCTACGGTGTGTATTTTGAGGTATATCAACACATGTTCACATGTTCAGCTCATGGGTTAATGGGACCAACAATAGCCTTTATTTTCAGTAATACAGATACTTTGGTTCTCAAAGAATTTTTTTTTTTTGAGATGGGGTCTGGCTTCGTCACCCAGACTGGAGTGCAGTGGAGCAATCATAGCTCACTGCATAGTCAAACTCCTGGTCTTAAGAGACCCTTCCTTCTCATCCTCCTATCTGGGACTATAGGTGCATGCCACCATACCAAAGTTTTAAAAATTATTTTTGTACTAAAGGAGGGTCTTGCTATGTTGCTGAGGCTGACGTTAATATTTTATAAAAAAAAAAAAAAACACGACACAACAGTTCGAACTGGTGCTTTTTTGCACCAATCCTGCACTATACTTTAAAAATAAAAACTTAAACATAGCAGTTACATGGCATTCCACTTCCTTTTGACATCACAATACATTAAATAGGATCTTTTCAAAAAGCAAGACAGTCTATTTTCTTATTTCGTAAAAATACCACAGGCTGGAATTCTAAACAGATTTTTTTTTTCCTTAGGGGATCTTTATTCCCCTCCTCCCTTAAGAAGAATCTGACAGCAGGTCCTTCTTACTCATTCTTACGTAAAAAGTTGCTTCTAAATTGTTATAGGGGAAGCAGGAAAAAATCAGAATCATTGGTTCAATTATTTTAAAATAAAGGAGAGCACACACATTTAGTGCTCTCACATGTCACGCACTATGTGATCCAGGCGCACCCTTCACATTACCAGGATATATTCTCTATTACTTTAAAATCTGGTATATCTCAGATGCTAATGTGTGTGAGTGTTTGTGAACAACGTAACAGCTTGTTCTCTATGGCTAGGCAGTAAAGAAACAGCACCCTTCATATTTTAAGGGACTGTGCTACATTTCTTCATTCTTGACGATTCTGAGAATCTACCCTAAAGTCAATGTTTTCCTAGGTAACTTACTCATAATTCCCCAGATACAAGAATTGATTGACTAAATGATTTAAAAAAGACAACATAGCAAGTTGACTTCAGAATTAAAAAAAACAAACAAACAAAAAAACCTGACATGAACATTTTAAAAGGCAATTTAAATGAACATAAATAATTGCTGTAGGACAAATTGATAAACTGAGACAGGAACCAATTTAGGGGAACAATAAGACATCTGATATTATGGCTACACTTTTCCCAAACAGCAACAATTAAATCTTAAAAGTGAATAATAAAAAGTTATAGCTTCCTATGTATAAATACTTACTATTAGTACAAATAATATTTACCTTGCTGGTTATTTTTTGCTCTGTTAACTTCTTACTTACATCATCATTCTGTTGTGCCTCCTGCATGACAAACTCTCGTACCATGGATGGATTATATTCAACCAAGTATGAGAATATATCAGTAGCAGCACTTCGCACCTGTGTATCATCCATGCCCTGCAGACAAAAAACATTTATTTTTCCTGTAATTATAAAAATATGGAACCAATAGCTATGTAAATATCCAAACCTAACAAAACATATAAAAAAACTGCAATGTAAAAGAAAGGTCAAAGAAATTCTTCTGCATATAAAACTCTTACTGTATGGATAAAATTATACTTTCTAAATCATTTATTTCTGTTTGCCCATTTTAACATTTCAGCTAATAAGCTGCAAAGCTGACAAATTATCATTAAATTATGGAAAATTCCTTTAACTGCATTCTTTTAATACTGTGTGAAAACTGTCTAATATTGGAATTTTATAGCTTAACTTAATGAACTACACAGCTAATATTAAATATTGGCTATAACAGAATATTTGCATGTAGCATTAAAAATATTAATTTTGGGATTAAAAAATGGTAATTAAAAATGAGGAGACACAAAACTTACAAGGATGACTTCTAAAGCTGGTAATATGCCCATGTTTGACAAAGTCTTGAAAAAAGCATCTCTGTTTTGAGGCTGTAGCGTTTGGGAAAACGCACAAAATTCTTTTAAAAAGTTAACCTGAAATTAGAAAAAAGGATAAGTGATATAAAAAGTTTATTTTATTTATTTATTTATTTATTGAGACGGAGTCTTGCTCTTGTCGCCGATGCTGGAGTGCAATGGCACAATCTTGGCTCACTGTAACCTCCACCTCCCGAGTTCAAGTGATTTTCCTGCCTCAGCCTTCTGAGTAGCTAGGATAACAGGTGCCCGCCACCATGCTTGGCCAATTTTTGTACTTTTTAGTAGAGACGGGGTTTCGCCACGTTCACCAGGCTGGTCTCAGACTCCTGACCTCGTGATCCACCCACCTCGGCCTCCCAAAGTGCTGGGATTACAGGCGTGAGCCACCAAGCCCGGCCAGTTGTTTTATTTTTATGCCTTTCATAGTATCTAATTTCTTACCAATTCCTGTCTTTTTTCCTCATCTGTTGCTTCATCTGTTAGTTGTGCAAACAAATCTGTCAGAAATTTTTCATCTTCCTGTGAAACAAAGGACAGATGCAATTATGTTAATGCTAAGATTGTCCTAAAATATAATTTCAGGACGCTTTAATATAAACAGCAATAACTAAAAAAAGGAAAGGTGGTATTGGCATTCTTTTTAACAGAAGGAAAAACCACACTATTAAAGTATAAAATTTTGTCAAGACTCTATTTTCTAAGCCTATATAAAGGCCAGGTAGTAAATATTTTGAGCTTTGTGGCTCATGTGGTCTCTACTACGAGTACTCAACCCTGCTCCAGTAGTAGGAAAGTAGTCACAGACAACTGGAAATGAATGGATATGGCTGTATTTCAATAAAATATTACTTACAAAAATAGCAGGACCAACACTTGCTGACCCCTCACTTTCACAGGTTTTATAACCTTAACTTTTAAAAGGTAGGTTCTACAACCTTTCAAATGAGAATGAAAAGACAAAGCTACTTTAGTGTTTTAAAGATACAGAGAATGACTCAATTGTTTAAAAAGCAAAATTTAGAACTTTTTGTTTTACTTCCTCATTTTATAATTGAGACTTGGATTTTAAAATTTACCCAAGCCCAATTAAGGTGGCAGAGCCTTCATCATTGCCCGGTCAATGTTTCTCATCGCTATTTTTTCATCAAGATCTTGGCTTTTGTTTTGTTTTGCTTTTTGAGACAGAGTCTTGCTCTGTCACCCAGGTAGAGCACAGTGGTGCCATCTCGGCTCACTGCAACCTCTGCCTCCCAGGTTTAAGCAATTCTCCTGTCTCAGTCTCCTTAGTAGCTGGGACGACAGGCACACATCACTACGCCCAGCTAATTTTTGTATTTGTAGCAGAGATGGGATTTTGTCATGTTGGCCAGTCTGGTCTTGAACTCCTGGCCTCAAGCAATCCACTGGCCTGGGCCTCCTGAAGTGCTGCGATTACAGACATGAACCACCATGCTCGACCAAGATTTTAATTACATACTATCTCAGCTAGTGGAAGTAGATTCAATACCACTCCAGCCCTAGACATGCCTCACTCTAAATACACATACACATGGATGTGTATACAAGCTCCCACTAGATTACTAGCTCCACATTCACTGTTGTGAGTGCTCCAGAAAAATCTTCTGTGGCACTAAGTTAGTTTGGTTATTCCCACCTTTACTTTTTCTAAAATGAACAAATACGTCATACCTCATTAATATGATCTTGACCATGTTTGTTACCCAAATGGCATCCAATTTCAAGACACATCCCCAATACACTATATTCTACCAAATGGATATCAAATGGTTAAAAAAGACATTCTCTGAACTGCTGCAGTTGGGGGTACAGAAATAGAGAAAATAAGAATATTTATGGTACTACAAAGGAAGCAGTCGATGTTAAGAGGGTGTGATATTTATTTTGTGTGCATGGGGCTATACAAAGTGGGCAGGAACCTGCATTAAACTGTACCTTAATCACTTCTTGCCAAAACATTTGTAAAATGCTACAGCCTTCACAGCAGCACTTTGGATAGAAGTGTCCAGCATCAAGAGAAACAGATGTATTGGCAGCCAGTATTTTATACAGCATATTGCAGGGAAGCAAAGACTTAACAGCTTAAAATTATTCATACTTAATGAATAAAACTGGCATTTTACATGTATGAAGACCAAGAAAACACAGAAGTGACAAATCCCCACATAACAAAAACAGAACCATATGGACCTAAAGAAAAGGATCAGGAGAACTCAGTATTTTAGTTCATACTTTTCCTTTTTTTGCCTATCACTGGCTAATACTTTAGAAATACAAAATTTTCTAAACAGGAACAGACATATGATTAAACATACTGCTTTATATGTAATGTGTGCTACCAAGCAGCTCTTACTACATTTATTGTCTTCCTTTCTGTACTTAACAAATTCAGGTTTCAAATAAATTTTACTTATACACCTGAGGTGAAGTCTTGAAAGATCTTCCAAGTCATATTACACTTATCTGCAGCGGTGCGACCTTGGCTCAACGCAACCTCTGCCTCCCAGGTGCAAATGATTCTGTCTCAGCCTCTGGAGTAACTGGGATTACAGGCATGTGCCTCTGCATCCTGGATTCAAGCGATTCTCCTGCCTCATTCTCCTGAACAGCTGGGATTACAGGTGTCTGCCACCACGCCTGGCTAATTTTTGTATTTTTAGTAGAGACGAGGTTTTGCCATGTTGGTCAGGCTGGTCTCGAACTCCTGACCTCAAGTGATCCACCCACCTCAGTCTCCCAAAGATCTCTTATTCTTACAGTATCATAGGCATCAAAGAATAAAAAACAACGTGTGTGTGTGTGTGTGTGTGTGTGTACGGGTGCAAATAACAATTCTTTCTTTGTACTACACAAACTTTCCTGTTGCCCAGGCTAGAGTGCAATGGCGCGATCTCAGCTCACTGCAACCTCCGCCTCCCAGATTCAAATGATTCTCCCGCCTCAGCCTCCCGAGTCTGAGATTACAGGTGCCCACCATCACGTCTAGCTAATTGTTGTATTTTTAGTAGAGACGGGGTTTTGCCATGTTGGCCAGGCTGGTCTTGAACTCCTGACCTCAGGTGATCCACCCGCCTTGGCTTCCCAAAGTGCTGGGATTATAGGCGTGCGCTACTGCATCCAGCCCCAGGCTAGTCTTTAACTTCTGGGTTCAATCGATCCTCCTGCCTTGGCTTCCCAAAGTGGTGGGATTACAGCCACTAGGCCCAGCCTATGTAAACTTCTATTTCAGTTAGAATAGACCAATTCACACACTGGGATGACACAGTAAGAGCTATTCTAACTTTGGGGGTGTTACAAACGCAAATTGTTGTCTAGCTCTCAGAGACTTTGACTCTGTTTTGTGCAGAATTCATGATTCTGCACAAAGGGGATTGTGATGCAAACACCCTAAAACACCAGATCAGAGAGATTGGGCATACTATAAGAAAAAAAAAATTCTACATTTTAATAAGCAATTATCAATAGATACTTAAAAAATTCCCACGAATCTTACATCATATTAAACACTTTGTTTACATGCCTGACCTCAGTTAATTTTCAGACAACTTTACAGGGTAGGCATTAATGTCACTATCCTTCAGATGGGGAAACTGAAGCTTTAAGAAGTTAAGGCTGCCCAACTCACATAGCTACTGAGAGTTATTACAGACGGAGCTGAAACTCAAATTCCCACGGGTTTAACTCACCCACAGGCACACCCCTTAGCAAAACGTGGCTTTTGGTAGGGATACATGCAATTATAATTTGTCCCCTCTGCTACATTCCCTAGACCCTGAAACGGGACTTTTACTGTATCATTATCTGGGAATTTTACAAATTCGTTTTAAATTTTATTTTTTTTTGGTAGAGACAGACCACAGCACCTGGCCCACAATTCTCATTAGAATTTATATTCTGTATTTAGTGACATTTCTCTTGGCTTGGTGCTTCATTCTTTCCTCTTCCAATCTGTTCTATTCGATGCATAATTCATAGAGTAATAACCCCAAAGTTCAGCATTCAACCATTTCATTATTATCCTCCTATAGTTGAGTATGGTGGCTCATAACTGTAATCCCAACACTGCGAGGCTAAGGTGGGAGAATTGCTTGACGCTAGGAGTTTGAGACCAGCCTGGGCAACAAAGTAAGACCCATTCTTTACAAAACAATTTTAAAAAGGTGGGTATGGTGGCATGCATCTGTAGTCTTGGTTAATTGGAAGGCTGAGGTGGGAGGATGGCTCAAGCCCAGGAGTTCAAGGTTGCAATAAGCTATGGCTGTGCCACTGCACTCCAGCCTGGGCAACAGAGCAAGACCCCAACTTAAAAAAAAAAAAAAAAAAAATCAGGCTGGGCCCAGTGGCTCACACCTGTAATCCCAGCACTTTGGGAGGCCAGGGCAGGCAGATTGCTTGAGCTCAGAAGTTTGAGGCCAGCCTGGGCAGTATGACAAACTCCATCTCTACAAAAAATACAAAAATTGGCTGGGGGTGGTGGTGCACACCTGTGGTCCCAGCTACTCAGGAGGCTGAGGTGGGAGGATTGTTTCAGCCAGGGAAGCGGAGGTGGAGGTTGCAGTCACTAAGACTGCATTATTGCCCTACAGCCTGGGTGACAGAGCAAGACCCTGTATCCAAAAAAATCATCCCCTCATACCATTTCTTCAAACTACATTTGTCACACTTACCTCTCCTACACCAGATAGAGTAACCTTCTGGTCTCGCAGTATTATTGCATATTATAATCTCTTAAAATATCTCACAATACTTAACTTTATACATTAACAAAATTAAAACTCAATGTATGTATTTAAAAGGAGCAAATTGTTTTTGCTGTATCTCTTGAAGTATGAAAAAAGGAATGATCTAACTCACCTGCAACATGCCAACAATCTCTACCTTATTGAAAAAGATAAAAGAGTGAAGTGTTGATAACATGTTTTCTTCAAAGACCGAAGGAGTTGGTAGAACCATATCTTGTATATACTGAACTCTGTATGTCTGATGAATTTTTTGTTTCAGCTCAGGATCTGATATGGGAATCACTTCTTTAAACTTGGCTGTTTTTGTTAGAAATTCCCTGTGTTTTCGTGGTTGTGATAAAGCAGGATCATATTCTAAACATCCAATGACGTCCATTATACATTCTTCAGAGAACATAACTTCAAAAAGAGCAGTTCGATTCAAGAGAAAGATGCCTTTGATAATTTCATACAAGTGGTGCAGTCCTTCAATATTTTCCAAATCTTCACACACATGAAAAAGCTCCAGGAGCTTTTTAATATAACCCTCATTTTCTAGTGCCAGTGCAAGTTTTTCACGACGAAGAGGTGAAGGTAAAGATGATGCCACAAGTTCTGCAATTTCTTCAAGGCGACTTAATTCACAAGATGGCAATTCTAAGCCTGGCGATGACATATCATCAAAACGCTCCTCTTCAGATTCATCCACAAGGTCCTGAGTGATGTCCACAGAAGGGTCCTTTCCTTGAACCTATGAAAAAAAATTTAATTGCTGACAAAATATATAACAGCTGACCAGCAAACCTAAATGCTATTCTAAGATGAATACTAGAAATGTTGTAAGAAACCTATAATGATAATTTTCAAGACAAAACTGCCTACTTTTCTACATTACATTTCTCCAAATAACGTATACTTTCAATTTTAAGCAAGTTAGTCAAAGTTCAAAAACAGAATGAGCTTCCTTATAAAGTATGAGATCTGCTGGCAAGAACAACTTTCTAGGACAGGCTAAACTAAGTGAGACTGTTACGAAACAGCCCTCTGCAGACCCACAACATAGAAGCCTGATGCTAAAACAGCCACTAACATCTCATATCCCTGGCCCTCTTTTCCAGCAGACCAAGGCAAGTCTCAGAAACAGTCCTAGGACTGTGCTAAAGGATAGCTGCCACCACCAAACTCTTCACTATTTAACTCTGAGGTGAAGACCAAATAAACACCAAATATCATAATGTTATGATCACAGAAAATATATAATTATAAGCAAAAAGGAAAATATTTAACATCAATTGATTGTAGAAACCAAGGGCCATAGAGCATGAACAAACTGGCTTTGGACCAAAGTGAGTCACTGATTTGCTATAAATACTGACAGCCCAAAAATAGCATTTAAAAAACACTAGGCAGAATACAAGTGTACCTGCATAAAAATGAAGCCACATATAAAGTAAATACAACCTATATGTAGTAGAGTTATCCCCAAAAAAGGTCTGCTGAAGGTTAAGTAACCAAACTACAAAAATATTTTCCTTTCTACACACCCTAACCTGTAGCCTTCATGATCCCTCCAGGAGCCCAAAATCTGTCATAAAACCCAATTTTATGCCACTGGAGGGGCTCTTATGATAAAAAGGTAACTTACATTGACTACATTTTAAAGTAAGGCATTTTTTTTGGTAACAAAAGGTCAAGGATAAACTTTGAAATGAAACAAATTTTGTTATCTTGGCCCTAGAATTCGGGACAGTGACCACTAAAGCAAGTAGAAGGCCAAGTAGAATGGTAAAGGGATGAAAAAAATTAGACCTTATATGAAAAAGCCAAAAAGCTTAAATTGCTTAGCGTAATGAACAGATGCACTGATAGATACTAGAAAAGATGATGACCTGGAATACTTTTCTTGAAATGTGCTGCAAGGTGATATGGTCTTGACCTGAACCAAGTGGACAGCAGCACTGAAAGGAGGCAAGTCACATTCATGGCTTGTACCCGCATGGTCTCACACTGGCTCTGAATTTGTTAATTATGTAAGCTCTCATTATAGTTTTAAGTTCCTAATACCCAAACTATGATTTTACCACAGAAAAATGTTAGATTTCGATTAGCAAACCAAATGAAAAGAGAGGAGTGCCCTTATTATATTAAGAATGCCATCTTTTTGAGTTGAGCATATTGGTGAACATGGTTCAAGAAATAGAAAAACATTTAATACCTCAGAGAGCAAAATGTAATGCCTTTCTTGGATCTAGAAAATGACTGAGAAGTTCAGATAGAACCCATAAAAAGAGTGACTGAGAAATGACACCTTGAACATAAACTATGTAAAAGTTGAAAGGGAATATCAGAAAAGAATACTAAAGCAGCTAGTGATAAAATTATTAAGATGATGGAAAACTTTATGACATTAAAGACCAAACAAAGGTAAAGATCAGACAATATTAAAGGAGAGCCAGGCATGACAATGACAGAGTGAGTTCAGGTTTGAGTTACACATTGGCATAAAGGAAGACTGTATCCAGAGTGGAACTGTTTGATTCAGAAAGATGAAAGAGAGAACAAGATTTGTCTGAATAACAGATGCTATTAACATAGCCTGAACTCATTAATGTCACCTCTCTCTCTTTGGGATAACTCTACAAGACAAAATCTAGAGAAATACGCTACAAATATAATTGTTGGACAGAAAGCAAAGAAAAACTAAAAAGATGGTATTCAGATACAAATGTTACTCCTTTCCTGTTTCAGAGAAGGAAAGGGACAGCTTAACAGACAGGTTAATTTATGAAAAGCACGGCTAAGTAGAATATATACTTGAAATAAATTCCATTAAGTTAAGGAAAAACTGCTAAGGACACTATATCTTCTATGAATGCTATGGCTGTCAAACTTTAGGGTGCATCCGAATCACCAAAAGCAGGGAGGCGACAAACTACAGCCAAATTTGGTCTGCCACCTGTTTTTGTAAATGTAAGTTTTACTAGAAGACAGCCCTTCCATTCATTTATGTGCTGTCTATGACTACTTCCGAACTAGAATAGCAGAGTTGACCTAGCTGTGACAGAGACTATATGGCCTGCAAAGCCTTAAATATTTACCATCTTGTTTTTTACAGAGAAAAGTCTGGCTTATAGGGCTTGTGAAAACAGAATTCCTAAGAAAGGATTTTAAAAAACAATTATTGGACCCTACTTGCAGTTTTTGATCCAGTAGGTCTGGGGTCGGTTGGAGGGGTGCTAGTCTCAGAATTTGCATTTCTATCAGTTCCCATGTCATGCTTGTGCTGCTGGTTTGAGGGCCACATTCAAATGAATTAAGGAATCTGGTGAAGATTATTCTCTAGATAAAGTAAACATGGAGATGGAGAAAACTTCTCTAGAAAGAAATGGTCTAAGAAGTGTATAACAAGAGCCAACAGCATTAGCTACTAAAGCACATACAAATGCAAATTCACAAAAGATTGTGATTATGTCACTAGGGAAACTCCAGAATAAATTAAGAACATTCAAGCCTAGAGGCACGGTAAGGCTGAACAGTCAGTCAACAGCCATACTGCTCAAGACAAGTACAAGGGTGGGTTTTCTTTCAAGAGCCACAAGAAGTTATAAACAAAGGGTGATGTAATCAGACTTGCATTTTTAAAAAGATCACCTAATCACTCTAGCTAAAATGTTGATTTAGGAAGATCAGTCAAGACAAAACCAATAAACCAGGCAAGAAATGATGGTGGCTTGGAAAACTACAAAAGTAAAAATGAAGATAAGCCAATGGATCTAGATTTATTATCGAGGGACTGAATGGATAAAAGCGATGATGGAAGGATAAACATGATCCACAAGTTTCTGATTTCAGCAACTGGATGGCACTTAGAAGGTGATGGGATAGATGTGAGAAGATTATGTTTGGTTTTGGAGTACTAAATTTGAGATGCTAGTGAACACGAAAGGAGAAAGTTTCAAAAAGGCAGGTGGATATAAAACACTGGAGTTCAGCAAAGGTATGAGCTAGAGAGTTTAGTGTCAATAAATTATACCTTTAAATCAAATTCAAAGACAGCAGTGAATTTAAAAGATCAATTTGAAATTTATTTAAACTCTTGGGCATTAGTTGAAAGCATGGCAAAAAACTAAACACTTAAAGAAAGCATGTTGATTTATTTAAAAAATTACCTGACATATTTTCTCCCAAATTTCATCACATCCAGCTTTTTCTTGAAAGCTAAGGGCCAAGTCATAATTTTCTGCTTCAGACCACACAATCAGAGTGTCCTTTGGAGACATAAAAGGAGTCTGAATGATTAACATACACTATCACAAACAAAACTGAACAAACAAAAGGAAATAAAACTGTGCTCATTTTTACTTTTTGCAACACTAATACTGGCAATTATCAATGTCTTTCTTTTTCAAAACAATGACTTTTCACACTTCACTTCCCCTAATCTATAAAATAAAAATAATGTTTCCTTAATGACAACTTAAACCAATATATGAAATATATTCTTTTCATGCACTGCAAAAGATAAAAACAAAACATTATACCAATTATACCTATGCTATCCAAGCATACTGACTTACATCTTATGCTGTCATTAAAATGTCCAAAAGAGGAAATCTAAGCATAAAATAGCTAGGGCATGTTAGGACGATAGGGTTAATAAAACTCCTTCTCTCTTCCCTCTATTGTCAGCAGGTGTTTTTCACCAGGGGCTTCTGAGGTCCATGAAGCCCTTGAAATTATTGGCTAAATTTGTAGTACGTGAGCATTTACCTATACATAGGTTTTTATTGTTTTTTTTAAACTTAGCAAAGTGCTATGGTTTAAGAAGCAGCAAACTCCTAGCACCTACCACCCTTTCATTCCTATTCAGAACTTCTTAGTTTTATTTTTTGTAGAGATGGAGGTCTTGTCACGTTGCCTAGGTTGGTCTTGAACCCCTGGCCTCGGGCCCTCCCGCCTTGGCCTCCCAAAGCACTGAGATTACAGGCATGAGCCACAGTGCTTGGCCATCTAGACAGAACTTTAATGAAAATTTAATGGAAAGTTCAACAGTTTTTATTAAGATGTAATCTCAGCAAGACACTGCACATACAATACTGAGACCATTTTATATTCCTCATAGTACCAAGAGCATATATTCTACAATATGCATGGTATAATAAAAATATTTGGCTGGGCGTGGTGGCTCAAGCCCGTAATCCCAGCACTTTGGGAGGCTGAGGTGGGCGGAGGTCAGGAGTTTGAGGCCAGCCTGGCTAACATGGTGAAACCCCATCTCTACTAAAAACACAAAACTTAGCTGGGCGTGTGCCTATAATCCCAGCCACTCGAGAGACTGAGGCAGGAGAATTGCTTGAACCCAGGAGGCGGAGGTTGCAGTGAGCTGAGACTGCGCCACTGCACTCCAGCCTGGGCAACAGCCTGGGCAACAGGAGCAAAACTCTCTCTCTTGAAAAAAAAAAAATATATATATATATATATATATATTTATAAGGCCTAATATATCCTTTTGGCAGGGTGCGGTGGCTCATGCCTCTAAATCACAGCACTTTGGGAGGCCAAGGCAGGTGGATCACCTGAGGTCAGAAGTTCAAGACCAGCCTGGCCAACATGGTAAAGCCCCGTCTCTACTAAAAATACAAAAAAATTTTAGCCGGGCATGATGGCAGATGCCTGTAATCCCAGCTACATGGGAAGCTGACGTGGGAGAGTCACTTGAATCTGAGAGGCAGAGGTTGCGGTGAGCCGAGATCGTGCCACTGCACTCCAGTCTGGGTGACAGAGTGAGAGTCTGTCTCAAAAAAAAAAAAAAAAAAAAATCCTTTCAAATCTTACTGGCAATAAACAAATATACATACTGTTTGATAGCAATCAACCATTTCAAAAAAGGACCCTCTCATTGAGAGCAATCTATAAATCATCTCATACAAGAACTACTGAATGGTACTAGGGAGAGTTACATTTAATGGCTAACTTCAAAATCTGAAGGGCTATGTCACTGAGTGTTTTTTCAAGCTGGTACAAAGAAAATTTAGAAGAGTAAAGTTAGATGGATTTGAGTATGGTATAAAGAAAAAAATAATTCAATCTGACTAGTAAGTAACCAAAAACGGCCATGCAAAGGCCGACTGGGTATCCATCAGGATGATAATGGTTCCTGTATTGAGAAAGAAAGATGATTAGCTTAAGGTACCTTTAAGGACCTATGATTCTACTGCAGCAGTTTCTAATCTTTCTCACTAGCAAGGACACTTCTGTTTTTTCTTGTTTGTTTGTTTTTTGAGATGGTGTCTCTATCACTTAGGCTGCGGTGTAGTGGCACCATCATGGCTCACTGCAGCCTCTACTTCCCTGGGCTCAGGTGGTCCTTCCACCTCAGCCTCCCAAGTAGCTGGAACTACAGGCATGTGCCACCATGCCCAATGTTAGTATTTTTTGTAGAGGCGGAGTTATGCCATGTTGCCCAGGCTGGTCTCAAACTCTCGGGCTCTAAAAGTGCTAGAATTACAGGCATGAGCCACCACTCCCAGCCAAGAACACTTCTTAATGTAACACAAATAGATTCCATGTTTAAAAATGTGTCTAAGCAAGGCACAATGGTGTATCCCTGTAGTCCCAGCTAGTTAGGGGGCTGAGGAGGGAGGATTGCTTGAGGCCAGGAGTTGGAAGCTGCAGTGCACTATGATCACACCTGTGAATAATAGCCACTGTACTCCAGCCTGAGCAACATATCAAGACCCCATCTCTAAAAAAAAAAAAAATTAAAAATTTATCTGCCAAACTGCATATTAACTCTGTTCAGTCATTTATATAGCTGTCAATCATGAGACCAGTAGTCTCATTGGACTAAAGTGCTGCCTGCCAAAAATAAATAAATGAGAATCTGATTTGGTTGTACAGTATTACTAAGTCTGTAATTTTTATTCAGAATTTTGGAAAACACCTCAGACTCCACTTTTTATACTATCTTAAAGGACTTCCAGATATCACAGACACCAGGCAGGCAATCTGATCCAGACTGAGAGCAGTTCAAGCTCAAAACTATTAACATTCTAAGATCAACATGCCAAAAATTAGTAAGGTTTCATTTTTAGTTTACCTTTATAATTCACCAGAACAGAACAAATGGTAGAAGAATTTGCAGTTAATCTATAATTCTGGCAGCCTAAATACTTTACAAGGTTATCCACTCAATAAATACTGAGCACTTATTATAAGGCTCCAGGTAAGACAAAATTAAAGTTACGTTATTTTCCCTCAAAATAGCATGGAATGAAAATACTAAGAAATTTAGGAGGTAAAGAGGCCACGGTATAAATTCTAATACCACCATCTATGTGGCAGGTAATGCTTAGAAAGTGAGGTAACCTCTCTGAGCCTCAGTTTCCTCATCATTAGGATGGGAAAGATATATACTGTTACGAAAACTAGTCACAATATAGATACCACTATTTTTTTTTTTTTTTGAGATGGAGTCTCGCTCTGTCGCCCAGGCTGTAGTGCAGTAGCGTAATCTCGGCTCACTGCAAGCTCCGCCTCCCAGGTTCATGCCATTCTCCTGCCTCAGCCTCCTGAGTAGCTGGGACTACCGGTGCCCGCCACCACGCCCAGCTTATTTTTTGTATATTTAGTAGAGACGGGGTTTCACCGTGTTAGCCAGGATGGTCTTGATCTCCCGACCTCATGATCTGCCTGCCTCGGTCTCCCAAAGTGCTGGGATTACAGACGTGAGCCACCGCGCCTGGCTGGTACTACTTCTTAGTGATGAAAACAAAGTTGGGAGAAAATAACAATCATCTTGGGGGTGAAGGGAACAACCTGCCCAAATTAGATGGCTCCTAAAATTCTGATAAATACTTACGATTATCAGCCCAATGAAGGCTACTAGGATAAGTGTAAAGCCAATAACACATTCTGCTATAATGTATATTCAGAATCACTTGGAGGCTGATGCTTAAGTCAGGGTATAGCCAGACATATGCTCTTAATTACCCATTTGACAATCTAGCAAGTTTATAAAATTTTAGAAACTGCTCTTCTGTTTTCCTTGAAGATTCTAAATATTACAGCAACTTTTCTCCAAATTATCTTATCACCCAAAAACCTATAGGCTGAGACACATGAATCTGTTCATTCATTCTCAAAACAGTTTCAATCTTTTCTTTTTCTTAAGATGTGCTTTCACTCTTCAGCTGAATACAACTTCAAAACATGAATTTAATGTATTTAAGTATGGAAGATCAAAGCCAAATATTCCAGGCTCTAGATTTTTTCATCAAACTTAAGTTTTCTTAAGAACACTAAATGCAATACAGTATTATATCAGACTATCAAACTATCAAGAAAATATACTGTATGAATGTTTGGTGGACAAATAAATCACGACTAAATATATTTAGGAGTTGACACCAGCATTCCTAACCACTATTTGTGTGATGTCAAACAAGTCACGACCTTTACACATCACCTAATGGGAAAAATAAAAACAATACTAACTTCTTTCTAGTATTTTAAAGATCAATGGTGAAGCAAAGCACTTTATGAACAAGCTGGTAATCTTCTTTCTTCTCAATTAACTATTTTGTATCTGCATCTTCCAGGCAATGAGGGAACTGATCTTGACTTCATTGGCTATATAGAACACTCATCTTGTGTGTCTGTGTGGGTGTACGTGAAGCGCACGCATGTGTGTACTGAATGAATACGATTTAATAACAGCACTAGTTGATACTAAGTGAAAGATTTACTTTCTGATATTTCTTTGCATATTAGAAAGGTTTAAGAAAGTTGTATTTTGAGTACACTGTACTGTGAAGTACAGTTACCTTCAAAACTGTAGTATCATAATAAGACCCTATTCAGGAATCTGTAAAAGAAATCGGATTCATATGACAGATTCCTATCTACACAGTACTGCTGTAGAGGGAGACACTAATGTTCCTTCTGCATTATCATCTACAACAGGAATTTTCACCATTTAACTGTGTTAGTAGCAGCTTTTCACATCAATGGTCACCTTTTTTTTTAGGTAAAACAAGGAAATTTTAGGGCTCAGTTGCTATAATAGGTGGAACACAAACTCCATTTTAACTTGTGGCAAGCTTTTTAAATTTAAAATTATTGTGTTAAACACTATAGGAATTGGCAGAAATCCTATTTTAGAATTTCACTGGCAAACTGTTGTAATCTGTTCTAAATTTTTCACTATAAGCAATCAGATAATAAACTTTCATTTACTCAAAAGGAAAACACGCGAGATAAAACACAACATCTTCAAAATTTTACCTGTTGTTTCTGGTATGCGGTGTTAGGATTTATTTTGGACTCTAAAAGTAGAGAACCTAGGAAACAGAAAAAGACATTCCATTATGTTACTGTAAAACAGCAAAATTATATTCCCTTACGAACATACATATTTCCTTAAAAAAAAAAAAAAATTTTTTTTTTTTTTATGAGACAGGGCGTCTCTCTGTAGCCCAGACTGGAGTGCAGTGGCGCGATCCTCAGCTCACTGCAACCTCCGCCTCCCAGGCTCAAGAGATTCTCCTGCCTCAGCCTCCAGAGGAGCTGGGATTACAGGTGTGTGCCACCACACCAGGCTAATGTTTTGTATTTTTAGTAGAGACGGGGTTTCACCATGTTGGTCAGGCTGGTCTCAAACTCCTGACCTCAGGTGATCCACCAGCCTTGGCCTCCCAAGGCATTACACCCGTGAGCCACCGCGCCTGGCCTCAAAAAAATATTTTTTAATATTTTTTCACTTTTTGTAGAGATGAGAGTCTCGCTATGTTGCCCAGGCTGGTCTCCAACTCCTGGGCTCAAGTGATCCTCCCACTGCCCCCTCCTCCCAAAGTGCTGGGATTGCAGGTGCAAGCCACTGTGCCCAGCCGTATTTCCTTTTCTGAACATTTGATGCAAACTCAACTTCAGTTATAGAAAAATTATTATTATTTGGGACAGAGTCTCACTCTGTCGCCAGGCTGGAGTACAGTGGCGTGTTCTCGGCTCACTGCAACCTCTGCCTCCTGAGTTCAAGCGATTCTCCTGCCTCAGCCTCCTGAGAAGCTGGGACTACAGGCATATGCCACCACGCCCAGCTAATTTTGTATTTTTAGTAGAGATGGCGTTTCACCACGTTGGCCAGGATGGTCTCAATCTCTTGACCTCGTGATCCGCCGGCCTCGGCCTCCCAAAGTGCTGGGATTACAGGCGTTAGCCACCGCGCCTGGCCTAGAAAAATTATTTTTAAAACAATGTAAGTTTAATTACAGTAACTTGTAACCTAAGAAATGTTTTTCTGAGACAGGGTCTCGGCTCTGTTGCAGTTGTGTGATCTCAGCTCACTGCAACCTCCACCTTCTGGGTAGTTGGGACAGGTGCCAGCTATCATGCTTGGTTAATTTTTTTATTTTTTGTACAGATGGGGTCTCCCTTTATTGCAAAGGCTGGTCTCTGGGCTCAAACAATCTACCCATCTTGGCCTCCCAAAGTGCTGGGACTACAGGCACGAGCCACTGCACCCAGACAATAAGTGTTTTATATACGTGCTTACTTTTAACAGGAAAGACACGATAATCTGACGAGTAAGGACCAGATAACAATAGAAATCTACTAATTTATGGACAGCAGAAGGTAATTAAACCGCACAGTGTGAAGTCAGATGATCTAGATTAAAATCTCTTATATATTGTATGACTTCCCATACCCCTCTCCTCTTATCAACCAGTTCTAGTTTATACCTGCAAGTACTACCTGAAGACAAACTCTGGCCCAAAATATTTGAGAAAAAGCAGTTTTCTCTGCAACTGTCTCTCATACGGAGCTTTCATTTCTTCTATTACACTTAACAACTGCTTTACCCATTCCAAATAGTGGTTAGATGGCTAAGAGTGCTCTTAACATTTCCAAATGTAGTTTGCTTTTACATCAAAATTCATTTGTTTTATGAATGCTGTCCAATATTAATGATTTAATGACCACTCACTACTGTGTGCTCAGAACAGTACCAAGTAATACCGAACACAGTAAGTTAACCAAGTTGTGATAACTCAATTTGTGTATGTCTTATGCACATGAACAGCTTTCTACTTCACACTAATCCTCCCAACTATGTCTAGGACAGGTGACCTAATTAATCCAAAATCTCTTTCTTATCCTTTGAGTACTTAAGGTAACTAAACATTCACCATATTATTTTTTTCCACCTGTATTCCCCACAAATTCCATTTCTTTGGGCTTGCTTTCTTTAAAAAAAACTGGTTTTGGCTTAGGAGGCTCAGATAAGAATTCTCACATTTTAGAGAAAATACTGTTTTAATCTTCTTCCTCTTTATCCAACTTTTGCCAGATTAATGAAAACACATTTTCCAGTGCCCCTTCAATTCTCTTTATGCTCAATTTTCAGGATTTTATTTTGGTTATTAAGAGCTGTGCTAGTGATACATTCATAACAAGAAAAAGCAGCAGGTGGCCAGGTGCGGTGGCTCACGCCTATAACCCAGCACTTTGGGAAGCTGAGGTGGGAGGATCACCTGAGGCTAGGAGTTTGAGAACAATTTGGCCAATAAAGCAGGACCTTGCCTCTGCAAAAATAAAATAACAATAAAATAAAAAAAAAATAAGAAAATGTAGGCTGGGCGTGGTGGCTCATGCCTGTAATCCCAGCATTTTGGAAGGCTGAGGTGGGCAGATCGCTTGAGGTCAGGAGTTTGAGACCAGCCTGGCCAACATGGTCAAACCCTATCTGTACTAAAAATACAAAAATTAGCCGGGTATGGTTGCAGTGAGCTGAGATCGCATCACTGCACCCCAGCCTGGTCAACAGAGACTCTGCCTCAAAAAAAAAAAAAAAAAAAAGAAAAAATAAATTAGCTGGATGAGGTAGGGCATGCCTGTAATTCTAGCTACTCAAGAGACAGGCAGGAGTATCTCCTGAGCCCAGGATCTCAAGACTACAGTGAGCCATGACTGCGCCACTACGCTCTAGACTGGGTTCTAGACTGGGTGATAAGAGATCCTGTCTCAAAAAACAAAGGCAAAGTGCAGTGGCTCAGGCCTGTAATCCCAGCACTTTGGGAGGTCGAGATGGGAGAATAGCTTGAGGCTAGCCTGGTCTCATATATAGGATGGTGAGACCCCATACTATATATTTTTAATATAAAATTTTAAAAAAAGTATAAAAATCTCCAACTATCTTTGTAGTCTTTCATTATTTTAATTACTAGAATAAAAATTGCATTCTATTATTCTCCATGGAAATAATAAAGTATATAAAGTACATTATGGATCAATATCACTTTTTTTTTTTTTTTTTTTTGAGACGGTGTTTTCGCTCTTGTTGCCCAGGCTGGAATGCAATGGTGCGATCCCAGCTCACCACAACCTCCGCCTCCCCGGTTCAAGTGATTGTCCTGCCTCAGCCTCCTGAGTAGCTGGGCATGTGCCACCATGCCTGGCTAATTTTGTATTTTTAGTAGAGACAGGGTTTCTCTATGTTGGTCAGGCTGGTCTTGAATTCCCAACCTCAGATAATCTGCCCGCCTCGGCAGGCAGGTGGGTCACTTGAGGTCCAGCAGTTCGAGACCAGCCTGGCCAACATGGTGAAACCCCATCTCTACTAAAGACACACAAAAACCTACTTTGAAATACAACTCATATTCTCAGACAAAATCTATCTCCAGAAAATTACAAAAGTAAAATAGAGTGAAAGAATTGGATTACTTTATCAAATTATATTTCAGAAGATGCAAGATCTCTAATGGCATAGGACCCAACTAGGAAACGCTTCTCTAAAAGTTAAACTGCACAAAAGTACAACCTATATAAAAGAAAAAATTGGGCATCACAATTAAAAACTTGTTTGTGCCGCAAACAATACCATCAAGTAAAAAGAAAGCCCACAGAATGAGAGAAAAGATTTGGAAAGCATATATCTGGTAAAGGACTTGTATCCGGAATACCTAAAGGACTCCTACAACTCAATATTAAAATGTGGGCAATGAATTTGAATAGAAATTTATCCAAAAAAGATATACAAAAAACTAGTAAGCATATGAAAAGATGCTCAGCATTAGTCATTAGGGAAATGCAAATCAAACCCACAAATAAGGGCTAGGCATGGTGGCTCACGCCTATAATACCAGCACTTTGGGAGGCTGAGGCAGGTGGATCACTTGAGGTCAGGAGTTCGCGACCAGCCTGGCCAAAATGGTGAAACCCCATCTCTACTAAAGACACACAAAAAATTAGCTGGGCATGGTTGTGCATGTCTTTAAACCCAGCTACTCAGGAGGCTGAGGCAGGAGAATCACTTTAACCTGGGAGGTGGAGGTTGCAGTGAGCTAGGATTGCACCACCGCACTCCGGCCTGGACGACAAAGACTCTGTCTCAAATGAAAACAAAAACCAAAACCACAAATGAGATACCATTTAGTACCCACCAGAATGTCTACAATCAAAGACAAGACAATGACAAGTGGTGACAAGGCTGTAGAGAAATGGGAAGCTTCATACATTGCTTCTGGGAATATAAAATGAAGCATCAATTTTAGAAAAGTTTGGCAGTTCCTCAAAAAGTTAAACAGTTACCTTGCAATTTCCCTCCTCGGTATATATCCAAGAGAAATGAATACATGCCCAGACAAAAACTTGTACATTTATATTCACAGCAAGGTTATTTACAACAGCAAAAAATGAACAGATAAATTCAATGTGGCATATACTCAGCTACACAGAGTAATGAAAACCTAACACATTACAATACGTATAACATATGAAATTAAAGAAGCCCATCACAAAATACCACGTCCAGATAGGTAAAGTTTTATATATATATATACACACACACATACACACACATATATAGGGGTGTGTGTGTGTGTGTGTGTGTGTGTGTGTGTGTATACATATATGTTTTTTTTTAGACAGTCTCTCTGTTGCCCAGGCTGAAGTGCAGTGGCGTGATCTGAGCTCACTGCAGCCTCTGCCTCCCGGGTTCAAGCAATTCTCCTGCCTCAGCCACCTGAGTAGCTGGGACTATAGGCATGTACCACCATGCCCAACTAATTTTTGTATTTTTAGTAGAGACTGGGTTTTACCATGTTGGCCAGGCTGGTCTCAAACTCCTGACCTCAAGTGATACGCCTGCCTCGGCCTCCCAGTGCTGGGATTACAGGTGTGAGCCACCGTTCCCAGTCCAGACAGGTAAATATAGAGACAGAAAACAGATTCGTGGTTGTTTAGGGCTGGGAGGAAGTGAAAGTGGGTAGTGATTGCTAATGGGCACATGATTTTTTTCAGAGGAGACAAAATGTTCTAAAATCAGATTGTGGTGATGATTGCAAACCTGTGATTATACTAAAAAACAATGAATTGTACATTTTGAATTGGTGAATTATATAGTATGTAAATACTGTTAAAAAAAAAAAAAAACAAATGAAGTGCAGCCTAGGCAATATAGTGAGACCTTGTCTCTACAAAAAAATTTAAAAAATTAGCCAAGTGTGGCAGCGCACGCCTGTAGTCCCAGCTGCTCAGGAGGCAGAGGTGGGAGGATTGCCTAAGCCTCAGAAATGCAGGTTGCAGTGAGCCGAGATCATGCCACTGCACTCCAGCCTAGGCAACAGAGCAAGACCCAGTCTCAAAAAAACAAAACAAAACAAACACACAAAAAAAGGTAAACTGTAAAGTATAAATATTCATACAATGGATACCACGAACAATGTTAATATATGAATCAAAGAGTAAACACAACAGATATTTTACAAACCTGAGTAAAAGACAGCTGAGACAAAGTATAAACCATAGAATTCCATTTACACAAAGCTCACAAAGTGGCAAAATTAACCTATCATTTTTCTCTGGCTAGCGGTTTTCTCTGGGTAGGATAGTGACTGGAGAGGAACATGAAGTAGGCTTCCAGAGTAGTGGTTATGTTGTTTTTTCAATGGTGTGCTGGTTATTTTTTGAAAATTCATCAAATTGAATACTTATGATTTGTGTACCTTTTTGATGTATTATACTGCAATTCAAAAGTTTTTTTAAGTTTAAGAAGTCAGAAACACATAGCACAGGGGATTGAGGTTGTTGTTCAGGTTGTGCTTTCAAGAAACACACGTCTGATTTTTACAGTCACTAAAACAAAAAAACACGGCAGTACAGTGGTATGACATTGTCAGCCACCTAATCCCTAATAGCAATTATATCTCAAGTACCAGTCTCTTTTACATTTTCTTCAAAACTCTCTTAGTAGTGTTTACAGGATCAGGATAATCAGAAAAGGTGGGGGGAAGGTTTGACGTACTCCCTTCCAAAGTTCTGGCTAAAACAGGACATACTAGAAGCTTCTAGTGTTGGGAAATGTTTTTCTGGACCATTCAGGATATTAGAAGGAAGTATCTCCTGAAACTCTCTTTTCAGCCATATCACACAGTTTTGGTCTAGCAAGTCCAGCTCTGATCCCCAATACCATATTCCCAAAGAGATAAGCAGGCTGTAGAGGCTAGACGGGAAAGTCTTTCAACTTGAGGGCTCAGTAAGACAATAAATAAAAGACACATACTAGGTTTATTCCTAGTCTATTAGGTTTCCCTCCATCACCTAATAGGTTTTATTGAGCCAAGTTATAAACACTAAACCAATCAACTATAAAAGATCCAGTTCAGTGTTAATATCAATTAACACAATCCTTACCCCCAACAAGTCTGTTTGTATTTTGTTGCTATAGCTACAGTATTAGGCACAGTAATTCTATCCTACTAAGGTATAGGTATGGATGGGGATATAGAGCTCAACTTTAGGAAAGGGATTTATTAAATAACATGGTAGCAGAGATGACAAGCGAGAAATGATGATCCTTAGCAGGAGACCTCAGCAACATTAAGAGGGAGGCAGAGAAGGTTCCTACTAAGAGCAACACATAACTCTGATAACAGTTATGTCTAGTGGAACTCAATAACTGAAGCACACACTCAAGACAGACCCCATTCACTCCAACTCATTTGAAAAACACATCTATCCTCTCCAATGAAACAGATGCCCTTATCTCCCAAGAGGAATCTTTTATACACACACACACACACACACACACACACACGATACCTTTTCCCACACATCTGAGAAAGACATTGTCACAAAGACCAGGGAAAGGAAATCCTACACTCCAATTCAAGAAAACTCCAATACTGAGACTTGAAAAAGAATGAGAAAGGAAACACAGAGAAAAATGAAAATCAAGAGAGTGCTCAAGCTAAGCGGAATGCACCAGTACTTCTAATTAGATCTGCCACTGTGGAATCTATCATTCCTAACAAGTTCTAATGTCTACTAATTGATATGTGCACTGGGACTTTCTCAAAAAAATAAGGCGTCCTTAATACTCATTTACCAGTACCAAGACTGAAAATTGAATCATCTTCACCTACCCAACTTTTAAACACATACTACTCTTTGGGCCAACCATTCTTCTAGGAAATTACCCTACACCCTCAGATAAGTGCCAAGGTATATGAAGATTTCATTAGCAGAGTCTGTAATGGCAACAAACTAAAAACAATCTATACCAGCCGTTCTCAAAATGTGATCTGGGGACACCATGGGGCCTGCAAAGTCAAAATTATTTTCAAAATGATACTACAAGGTTCTACGCCTCTTCCACCATTAATTCTCTCAGAGTCTACACTGATACTGCCAAAGACTGAATGCAGAAGCAGATGAGAATCTTTCTGGTTTTTTAAAAATTAGGCCAGATGTTGCAATTTGTAAAAATAGGCCAGGCATGGTGGCTCACACCTGTAATCACAGCACTTCAGGAGGCCAAGGCAGGCGAATCACTTGATGTCAGGAATTCGAGACCATCCTGGCCAACATGGTGAAACCCCGTCTCTACTAAAAATATAAAAATTAGCTGGGTGTGGTGGTGCATGCCTGTAATTCCAGCTACTAGGGAGGCTGAAGCAGCAGAATTGCTTGAACCCGGGAGGCAGAGGTTGTAGTAAGCTGAGATTGTGTCACCGCACTCCAGCCTAAGCGACAGTGAGACTCTGTCTCAAAAAAAAAAAAAAAAAGACACTCTTCTCATTAAACTCTTATTTTAGAAAAGTTTTTCTTAATGATATTTTGTTAACATGCTGTGTTAAAACTTATTTTTAAGTGATTTTTTTCCTAAAGTCTGTTTTAATTTCTAATATGGTAAATATTGATAAATACAATCCAAATGAACATCTTGGGAATCCTCAATTTAAGAGTATAAAGGTATCTAGCTGGGCGTGGTGGCACGCGCCAATGACTCCAGGTACTTGGGAGTCTGCTGTGGGAGGGTCACTTAAGCCTGCCTAATTTTTTTTGGCCGGGTGCAGTGGCTCACGCCTGTAATCCCAGCACTTTGGGAGGCCGAGGCAGGTGGATCACGAGGTCAGGAGATCGAGACCATCCTGGCTAACACGGTGAAACCCCGTCTCTACTAAAAATACAAAAAATTAGCCGGGCGTGGTGGTGGGCACCTGCAGTCCCAGCCACTTGGGAGGCTGAGGCAGGAGAACTGCATGAACCCGGGAGGCGGAGCTTGCAGTGAGCCGAGATGGCACCACTGCACTCCATCCAGCCTGGGTGGCAGAGTGAGGCTCCAACTCAAAAAAAAAAAAGGCCTGGCTAATTTTTGTATATTTTTTTTTTCTTTAGTATAGATGGGGTTTCACCATGTTGGCCAGGATCATCTCGATCTCTTGACCTCATGATCTGCCCACCTTGGCCTCCCAAAGTGCTGGGATTACAGGTGTGAGCCACCACACCCAGCTGAGACCTCCATCTCTACAAAAAATAAAAATAAAAATTTGCCAGGCATGGTGGTACAGGCCCATAGTTCCAGCTGCTTGGGAGGCTGGGGTAGGAGGATTGCTTGAGGCCAGAGGTTGAGGTTGCAGTGAGCTCTGATTACACCACTGCACTCCAGCCTGGCGACAGAGTGAGACACTGTCTGAAAAAAACAAAATAAAATATAAAAATGAAAACAAAACAAACAAAAAAGCGTCTAAAGATATCCTGAGAAAAAAAGTTTGAGGAATGCTACACTGTGCCACCAAGCTACTGTGTGAATAAGTACAATGGAATACTACACTACTTTTTAATGAGATCTGTGTATCCTGACATTAATTGGTGTCCCAAATATACTGATAATAGAGGTGTTTACAATTAGGAAATGGGAAAACAATGTCAAAAGGAGAAATGCAGCTCAGAACATCACCAAGACAATTGCAAGTAGAAACTGTCACATTCCAATAGCAAGAAAAAATATAACAAAGGCCAAGGCGGGCATATCACAAGGTCAGGAGTTCAAGACCAGCCTGGCCAACACGGTGAAACCTCATCTCTACTGAAAATACAAAAATTAGCTGGGCATGGTGGCACGTGCCTGTAAACCCAGCTACTCAGGAAGCTGAGGCAGGAGAATCGCTTGAACCCGGGAGGGAGAGGTTGCAGTGAGCCGAGATCGCACCACTGCACTCCAACCTGGGTGACAGAGCGAGACTCTGTCTCAAAAAAAAAAAAAAAAAAAAAAAAGAGAAAAGAAAAGAAAAGAAAAAGAAGATCCCTCCCTGCTTCGTATCTTGCTTCTTCCTATAAAATGAAATGTGAGGCCCTTTCTTGTAGGGTGCTGCCAACCCCCACCAAAACACAACACAACACTACACCTCTGGGGACTGGAGATGAAGATGGCTGGTAGTACAGAGTGAGGTATCCTTCTAACAAAGTCTACATTACAGAGAACTCAGCAAATATTTTTAAAAGGAAAAGTTTTGCATAAAAATTATAGATTTCTTGCTGGGTGCAAGTTAATACAACAAGATTTACAGTTAAGAAAAAAATAATACCTACCTCACAAGGTTGCCATGAGCATTAACTGAAATTTTTTATTCAAGTGCCTGTCCCAATATGTAGTACATAACCAGCACTCAATACTTTTTTTTTGAGACGGAGTTTCGCTCTTGTCAGGCTGGAGTGCGGTGGCACGATCTCGGCTCACTGCAACCTCCGCCTCCTGGGTTCAAGCGATTCTCCTGACTCAGCCTCCAGAGTAGCTGGGACTACCGGCGCACACCACCACACCCAGCTAATTTTTGTATTTTTAATAGAGACGGGGTTTCACCATATTGGCCAAGATGTTCTAGATCTCCTGACCTCATGATCCCAAAATGCTTGGGATTACAGGCTGAGCCACCGCGCCCAGCCTCAATACTTGTTTTTTTAGGGCATCATCATACAATCATTTCACTGGTAACACTGTACTGTTGTATAGCAGGAAAACGAGTACTAATAATGACCCATAAACACCAAGCATTAATAATGACCCATGAACACATTACGAGTAAGAGGTTAACCAATGTATTCATTTATTGTATAGGAAAAACATTCCAGTACACATTTAGTCAACATTCCATAAAAAAACTACTGACTTTTAAAACTTATGGTAGGCCAGGCATGGTGGCTCATTACTGTAATCCCAGCACTTTGGAAAGCTGAGGCGGGCGGATCACTGGAGGCCAAGAATTGCAGACCAGCTCAAGACCAGCCTGGGCAACATGGCAAACCCTGTCTCTACAAAAAATGCAAAAATTAGCTGGACATGGTGGTATGTGCCTGTAGTACCAGCTACTTGGGAAGCTGAGGCAGGATGACTGCTTGAACCCAGAATGTTGATGCTGCAATGAGCTATGATCACGCCACTGCGCTCCAGCCTGGGTGAAAGACCGAGACCCTGTCTCTAAAATTTAAAAACAAAAAAACCCAAAAAACACCTTCTGGTACACAGCTTTTATTCATCTGGAAAATTCACTTGTTTAGAAGATTTAACTTCCTCTCACTGAAGAAACGAGATAGTACAGAGAATTCCTGTAATTTTTATGGTTGTATCTTCACTATCAACCAATTAGACTCAGGTAGCAGGGAAGTAATATGGGAGTGTTTGGGTTTGGGTTTAAGTAACTTTGGTCTTCACCACAGCCCTGATTTGGATAAATACTGAAGGATTTCAGAATGAACAGCTACACCCTTGTCACTCCTAAGCAAGCAGCTCAACCCATCAGCTTCTAGAGTATATTGTCCTTATCAATATTCAAGGCTTAAGGCAGGGACTTATGTACTATGCTTCATTAGTAGAGAGAACGCACCATCAAAAATGAGTTAATGCCAGCCTGGGCTACATAAGGTGACCCCATCTCTACAAAAATAATAGAAAAAATTAGCCAGGTATGGTGGTGTACACCTGTGGTCCCAGCTACTTGGGACACTGAGGTGAGAGGATTACCTGAGTCTGCTGGTCAAGGCTGCAGTAAGCCCTGATCACTGCACTCCAGCCTGGGCAACGGAGTGAGATCCCACCTCAAAAAAAGAAGTCAAATGGGGCCCAAAATCTTATGTAGGTGGGAGATTAACGTATGTTTTTTTTTTGTTTGTTTGTTTGTTTGTTTTTTGAGACGGAATCTTGCTCTATCGCCCAGGCTGGAGTGCAGTGGCGCGATCTCGGCTCACTGCAAGCTCCGCCTCCCAGGTTCATGCCATTCTCCTGCCTCAGCCTCCTGAGTAGCTGGGACTACAGGCTCCCGCCACCAAGCCCGGCTAATTTTTTTTTTTTTTTTTTGTATTTTTAGTAGAGATGGGGTTTCACTGTGTTAGCCAGGATGGTCTCAATCTCCTGACCTAGTGATCTGCCCGTCTCGGCCTCCCAAAGTGCTGGGACTACAGGCGTGAGCCACCGCGCCTGGCCGAGACTAAAGTATGCTTTAAACCCGTAACAGGTATGTGCTCCAAGTCCTTCTTTCCTGATTTTTTAGAAAAAAATTTAAATGCCTCATTACACAGTGGCACTTAAAAACTAAAATGGGCCAGGTGTGGTAGCTCACAGCTATAATCCTGGCTACTCAGGAGGGCGAGGTAGGAACATTGCTTGAGGCCGGAAATTCAAGACTAGTCTGTGCAACACAGTAAGATCCCACCTCCCCTAAAAAAAATTTAAAAATAAATCAGCTGCGCATGGTGGCATGTGCCTATAGTCCCAGCTACTTGGGAGGCTAAGGTAGGAGGATCACTTGAGCCTAAGAGTTTGAGGCTGCAGTGAGCTATGATCGTGGCACTGCACTCCAGCCTGGGTGACAGCAAGACCTTGTCTCTAAACAAACAAACTTTTCAAAGTGAAATACTTCCCCTTGTACCGACACAGCTCTTCTTGGTAAATATACAGAATGCATGGCATATACAAGATTCTATACTACTGACTGATCTGTTCATTTCTCACAGCCCTTAACCCCAAAAGCTTTTCCACTCTAAGTGTTCTGACCTCCTTTTCTAATTATAGTAGGGGTAGAGGCAGACCCACCTACAACGAACATGGAGTTCTATCAAGAGGCAGAAACAGCACAGAATCCCAGTTTTACCATTCGCTAGCAGTGCTGCCTTAAACAAAAACATTTCTCCATGTCTCATTTTCTGCATGCCTCAAGTAACAGTGAGAATTTAACCTGTTTAACTCTGTAAGATATGAGTCAGAGAACAGATAAAACTATTTTGAAATGTAAAAAATACTTTATAAAATTCAAGGTAAAAACTCAATGTAAGCACACTATTCTGGATGCCTTGACAAGTACTTCATAATAAGGAGCACAAATATGATTATGGCCAAAGACACTCTTCAGTGTGTGGAGGAATTCCAACTCCCTTACATTTCTTTCTTTTTTTTGTTTTTAGAAATAGGGTCTCACTCTGTCACCCAGACTGGAGTGCAGTAGCATGACCACAGTTCATGGCAGCCACAAAGTTCGTGGCAGCCTCAAACTCCTGGGCTCAAGCAATTCTCTGGCTTCAGCCTCCTGAGTAGCTAAGACTACAAGTATGTGCCACACGCCCGGCTAATTTTCTAACTTTTTGTGGAGACAGGGTCTTGCTATGTTGCCCAGGCAGGTATCAAACTTCTGACCTTGAGCAATCCTCCCCCATCTTGGCTTCCCAAAGTGCCGGGATTACAGATGTGGGCCACTGTGCCTGAGCTACATTTTTTTTTTTTCTGAGACAGGGTATTGCTTCATCAGCTAGGCTGGAGTAGTGGCTCAGTCACAGCTCACTGTAGCCTCGACCTCTGGGCTCAAGCAATCCTCCCGCCTCAGCCCCAAGCAGCCGGGACTACAGGTGTTTAACACCACACATGGCTAATTTAGAAATTTTTATTTTGTAGAGATGGGGGGGTCTCACTTTGTTCCCCAGCCTTACATTTATCAACTGTAAAACTGGCAGGTGGATGTGGTAAAAATCATAATGGTGAAAAGTAGTACAAAGGGGCAGAGGGAGAGAGAGTATCAGGAAGAATAGCTAATGGATGCTGGGCTTAATACCTAGGTGATGGGCCGGGCGCGGTGGCTCATGCTTGTAATCCCAGCACTTTGGGAGGCCGAGGCCGGTGGATCACGAGGTCAGGAGATCGAGACCACGGTGAAACCCCGTCTCTACTAAAAATACAAAAAATTAGCTGGGCGTGGTGGCAGGCGCCTGTAGTCCCAGCTACTCGGAAGGCTGAGGCAGGAGAATGGCGTGAACCCGGGAGGCGGAGCTTGCAGTGAGCCGAGATTGCGCTACTGCACTCCAGGCTGGGTGACAGAGTGAGACTCCGTCTCAAAAAAAACAACAACAACAAAAAAAAAACCTAGGTGATGGGTTGATCTGTGCAGCAAACCACCATGGCACACATTTAGCTATGTAACAAACCTGCACATGTACCCAAGAATTTAAAATAAAAGTTGAAGAAAAAACAAAAGAAAGAAAAGTAGTATAATGATTTGACCACAAAGGGAGAGCACCAGTAAGGTATGAAATTATTATCCTTAGTTAACAGACACAGCATACACTGAAAGAATTAAAAATAAAAACAAAATAATCTGAAATGGAAGATGGCTATCATAAAAACTGAGAGAAATTAAGGTAATCTATCTTCATTAAAGAAAAGCATGGGCCAGGTGCGGTGTAATCCCAGCACTTTAGGCGGCCAAGTGGGAAAGATCACTTCAGATCTGGAAATCGAGACCATTCTGGGCAACATAGTGAGAACCTTTCAAAAAATTCAAAAATTGGGCCAGGCATGGTGGCTCATGCCTGAGCCCAGGAGTTCGAGACCAGCCTGGGCGACAAAGACCCACCCCCTTCCATCTCTTAAAAAAAAAACAAAAAAAAAAACATTTTTTTTTTAATTACCCAGGCGCAGTGGTGTGCACCTGTAATCCCAGCTAGGTGGGAAGATCAATTAAGCCCAGGAGTTTGAGGTTACAGTGAGCTATGATCCTGCCACTGCACTACAGCATGGGCAACAGAGCACTTAAAAATTAAGAAAAAAAAGAAAAAAGAAAAAAAGAAAAGAAAAGAAAAAGAGCAGGGTGCGGTGGTTCAGCCGAGGTCAGGAGTTCGAGATCAGCCTGGCCAACATGGTGAAACCCCCGTCTCTACTAAAAACACAGAAATTCACCAGGCGTGGTGGCAGGCACCTGTAATCCCAGCTACTCGTAAGGCTGAGGCAGGAGAATCGCTTGAACCCGGGAAGCGGAGGTTGCAGTGAGCTGAGATTGTGCCATTGCACTCCGGCCTAAGTGACAAGAGCGAAACACTGACTCAAAAAAAAAAAAAAAAAAAGGAAAACAAAAAACGAAAGGGACATGTTCTTACAACCTATTTTGCCAGCAGAAACCTACTGAATAAAGATGCAATCCAAGAAATGGGCCCAGAAGCTTAGTGGGACATCCCTTTTCCTCTAAAGCAAGGTAGGCTGAGTGCCAAGTTACTCAGTTTTGGAAGGGAAGGCATACAGTACTTACCCAGACAGACCTGCTCTATAACATGAAGGCCACAAGTACTTCCATTTAGAAATTCCCTTCTGTGATTTTTAGACGAGCATATAAGCTCCCCTAACAAGAACTGAGCCTACAGTTGAGATAGCATTATTATAGCTTCCCCTTCCACAAATATAGACCCAATAATGAGAAAACTTTAAAACTACCCAGCCTTTCTATACCCATGCTAAAACTATATACATTATAAAATTCCCAAACACTTTGTCATTACTAAGTAGTGTGTACAGTTTAAAATGAATTGCCTGAATTTGAATCCCAACTCATACCATCTTAATAGATGAATGACTCTGGACATGTTGTCATCCTTTCTGAGAGAACTTATTAAAAAAAAGAAATGAGGCCGGGTGTGGAGGCTCACGCCTGTTAATCCCAGCACTTTGGGAGGCTGAGGAGGGCAGATCACCTGAGGTCAGCAGTTCAAGACCAGCCTGGCCAACATGGTGAAACCCCGTCCCTACTAAAAACACAAAAATTAGCCACGCATGATGGTGGACTGTAATCCCAGGCTTGAGGCTTGAAGCATGAGAATCCCTTGAACCTGGAAGGTGGAGGTTGCAGTGAGCCGAGATCATGCTACTGCACTCCAGCCAGGATGACAGAGATTCTGTCTTAAAAAAAAAAAACAAAAAAAACACACACAAAAAAACAACACACATTTATTTCACAGGTATGCAAAAGCCCCTATCACACTATCTCTAGCACTGACCAGTTTCTCACCAAATTAGCTGATAGCCTATTTCTAAGGTGGATGATTAACACATCACAAAAACTTAATTTTATAGACAATACTTCAAAAGTGTTAAGAATCAAATATTTATTTTGTTTTAAAGAAATAATCTCAAAATCAAAAGATTTTTTTGTGGAAAACCTACAAGTAATTTAGAAAAGAAAAACTTTAACACAATAATGACTAGATCTAGCCTAAGTATGGAAAAGCGCAATAATTTTAAGTTTCCATTGGACAAATGACTCAATTTATGGAAAATCAGAAATACTTTCCATTTTGCTCATGACAACAAAAAGAAAATATCAATTATCCTATGATGGAGAATGGAGCAAGCACACAATAATGGCTGACCCCAACTAGCAGTCAACACAAAAACATTCATGTAAAGCTTGTAGATAAACTATAATTGAAACTCTTTTTTTTTTTTTTTTGAGACGGAGTCTCGCTTTGTCGCCCAGGCTGGAGTGCAGTGGCGCTGATCTTGGCTCACTGCAAGCTCCGCCTCCTGTGTTCACACCATTCTCCTGCCTCAGCCTTCTGAGCAGCTGGGACTACAGGCGCCCGCCACACCTGGCTACTTTTTGTATGTTTTTAGTAGAGACGGGGTTTCACCGTATTAGCCAGGATGGTCTCGATCTCCCGACCTTGTGATCTGCCCGCCTCGGCCTCCCTAAGTGTTAGGATTACAGGCGTGAGCCACCGTGCCTGGCCAAAAATATCTTTAGGCTAAAACTAATTTTCATTTTCTTTGAAATAAACCTTCAGGCTAATAAAGCAGCAAATTCAAGTAGACAGTAACATGGGAGTTTAATATGGCTAATAGCACTAAATCAGAGCACTGTTGTGAGAATTATGTAAGTCAATATAAGTAAATTGCTTCAAGAGTTTGGCACATAGTAGGTACTCAACACATTTTGACTTATTATCCCTATTTAGATGTTAGAAGAAATGTTAATAGACTAAAGATTACTGACAGTATTTCACAAATATCCTGGAATTTTTTCTAAGTCCATGGTGTGTGTGTATGTGTGTTTGTGTGTGACAGGGTCTCCGTCACCCAGTGCAGTGGCATGATCACAGCTCACTGCAGCCTCCACCTCCTAGGCTCAAGTGATCCTCCCACCTCAGCCTCCAGAGCAGCTAGGACTACAGGCCTGTGCCACTGCACCAGCTAATGTTTGTATGTTTTGTAGAGATGGGGTTTTGACATGTTGCCCAGGCTGGTCTCGAACTCCCGAGCCCAAGCAATCCGTCAGCCTGGGCCTCCCAAAGTGCTGGAATTATAGGCGTGAGCCACTGCACCCAGCCTAAGCCCATTCTTTGCATTCAGTTTTCCTTACAGCCTAAATTTACAAGGGCACATCAGTAATTTAGTTAAGCTCTCCCTGCTAGATAAAAATTAGAGTCATTTTGTTTCAGTCATTTAACCTCCAACCCGCAAAATGGAGGAAGAGAGATTTGTGGCTATTTCCAAAATGGTAAAAATATAAATGGAGGTTGGGCGCAGTGGCTCACGCCTGTAATCCTAGCACTTTGGGAGGCCGAGGCGGGTGGATCACCTGAGGTAGAGTTCAAGACCAGACTGGCCAAAATATTGAAACCCCGTCTCTACTAAAAATACAAAAAAATTAGCCAGGCATAGTGGCACATGCTTATAGTCCCAGCTACTAAGGAGGCTGAGGTAGGAGATTTGCTTCAACTCAGGAGATGGAGGTTGCAGTGAGCCACGATCGTGCCATTGCACTCCAGCCTGGGAGACAAGAGCAAAACTCAATCTAAAAAAAAAATCTATACATATTATATATACTATATATTATATATACTATAATAATATATACACGGAAAAAAGTTTCTTAATTATGCAGAAAAGCATACTTCTGATAGTACGACATTAAGCTTTTATACTTAAAAATATCTTAAAGGATTTTTTGTATAATGAATCAAATTAAACACGATGTGAAGGTTATATGCATTATTTTTAATACGGATTTCAATAAATTGATCTCAAATCTACATATGCTTTCAGCTGGGATGGGGGTCATGCCTGTAATCCTAATACTCCGGGAGGCCGAGGCGGGTGGACTGCGTGAGGTCAGGAGTTCGAGACCAGCCTTGGCAACAGGGCAAAATCCTGTTTTTATTTTTTTGAAAGTAAAAAATTAAAAAGAAATCTACAGATACTTTCATCTCATAAGAAGCTGATACTAAAAGCCCATACCTTCCAACATACTATGTAAAGTTTTCCAAATGTGTGAAAGATCTAGAGTAGGTTATTATGTGAGTCACATACAAAATTACACTAACACTTGACATTCAAATTGTATTTTAAGAAGCCAATAACTCAGGCCCAGAAAAATACACCCAACATTCAAAAATTTTTAAATGCCCCCAAAAGAAAATAATTTCTCTCCAGATTTAAGTTACTTTGGGTAACCTTATAACGTGTGGGCAATATACTCCAGATTACCACTTTCAATTTAAATAGAACATCAATGTTTCCAGAGTCTTCAATTACAGAAGGGCTAGTCTTGTTGGTTTTTCATGGAATTGTTGGAGTTCTGGGTAGAGTCCAGTTGAAGAAAATTCCTTGAAATTAGTTTGCAATAATTCAGATACAGAATCACTACAATCATAATAAACTGGCATCGTTAGCAACTGTAAAATATAAACTAATGTACCAAGAGAAGTGGAAGATAACTTACTTTCACGTTTGGAAGTAACAATTTGAGAACAGTTTTACCCCACTTGAGTATTGTAAGTGAAATTCACTGTATATCGCCAAAAACAGTGGCAATCCCTACAGAGAATGTCTTTTAAAATATGAAACACTCAGCACATGTGGAAAAAAGAAAAAACGTGAAACACTTATTTTCAAACAACTTAGTCTTTGAACCTTGAGGGCTGTTTCAAAATTTGTGAAGCATAAACACTAGGGAAGATCCGAAAGGTTTTAAAAATTATCTGTCAACTTCTCTGCACCTGTTAATCAAATTATGAACACCCATTTAAGCAATCAAAAAAAAAGCTCATATAAAATGATTCCAAATTTGCAAGATGTTTATATAGTGAGCTACATACAAAATTCTGCATTACTATAAAAAAGACAACCAACATTGGTGAACAAAAATCTCTATCTTCGCAAGGGAAAGCGTTTTCTCTTAGTATAGAGTTGCCAGATACAGTGTTGCCAACCTTCAACAGGATCAGAAACATGTAGCAAAAAGATGTTTAAAAAGAAAAAAAAAAGCACAGCAAAATGTTCTTCAAAGTGTGAAAGGTCCAAGAACTTTCTTAGCTCCAAGCAAAGTTTCAGGCCTGCTTTACAGATGGGTGAACTAAGGCAGAAGATCGGATTAATCAGTGTCTTTCTCAAGGTCACTCTAGTGCAAAAGAACAGCACACTCCGGACTCCCTATCTCAGGTCCTCGACCTCTCCACACTCCAGGGCGGCACAACTCAAACACGCTTGGCTCTCCTCGTACCCAAAATGCCACCAGGCACTCAGAGAAAGGAAACATTTCAAGCGCTCTCCGGGGAGCTCCCGCAGGACGGGGGTACCTGGGGCCCGCCCTCCCCCGAGGTGGCTGCCCTCCCCAGCCGTCCCTCCGTTCTCGTGGAGCGAGCGCCATGCCCCGCAAGAACCAGGGAGGCGGCCCAGGGCCGTGGAGGCTGCGAGGGTCCCGCCGCGAGGGGCTTCACTTACCGTCGCTCTCAGCCCTGACAAGCAGGGACATGCCCTTCAGCCGCTCCACGTAGCCAGACGACACATGCCCGGTGCCCCGGTCGTCCCACTGCCGGTCCTCGTTGAGCGTGTACACCTTCACCCGCCGCCGGGTGTCTGTCATCGTGCCGCCCGGGAACCGGGGCGGGGGCCCCGCCAGTAGACGCCCAGGAAAGGGGCCCTGGAGAGGCGAGGAGCGAGGCGTGAGGGCGCCCGCGAGCGGAGGGCTCCCCGGCCTCACTGCCGCCGCTGGGCGCCGCGGAGCCGCGCCGCCGCCTGCATGGCCCGCTCCAGAGACTGAGCTCTGGGCCGCCGCCTTTCCTCGCCTCCGGCTCCCCGGCGCTATTGTCCAGGCCTGGCGAGCCTGGCGCCCGGCAGCCCCGAGGGGGCCGCGCAGCGCTTCGTAGCCTCCCGCCCCGCAGCGCTAGGAACTCGGGGCTCCCGTCACTGCCCTGCTCCCGCCTCCGCCATGATCTCCGCGAAGCAGCTTCCCGCGCCGCCGCCGCCTCCTCAGGCCGCTGCCGCCGCCGCCATATTTTCCTTCCTTATACCTGGCCCTGCCACCGCGGCCAGTGGCTCCCTTCCGTTCCCCCTGTTTTAAACGTCAGAAGCCGACAGGCGCCTGATCCTGCTGCAACTGCTACCACTGCCCGGGAGACTCTGAGGGCCCCCGGCCGCCCAAGCGCCCCGGATAGTGGAAGTCGGTTTCCCTCCGCCGCCGTCTCTTCCGTCTTCCTCACACAGCCAAAACCGCCGCCATCTTGGTTCGCCCCTCAAAAGCGGCGCGCGGGGCCACCCAGGGAGCAGCTGCAGGGGCGGCTCGTAGCCCCACCATTTAAAGAGACAGCCGCGAGACCGGGAGCCTTACTGCGGCGGAGGCTTCCGACGGAGGCAGGAGGCGGGCGCGGAGTTGCCGAGGTGGCGGGAGCGCAGGGAGCGGAGGAGGCGGGACGCTGATTGCGCCGGTGACAGCCCGAGGCTCCCTCGCGCCTCTTTGCACGCACCGTCGTGCGAGCGCGGGGCGGTGTGTGCGTCCGTCGCGCCCTGTGTTCGTCATCAGCCCCGCTCCAGGATACGCGAGGGGCGTGGATCCGTCTGCGCGCGGGCCCCGGCGCCTTGGCTTCGCGTCCGCCCGCCGCCGCCTTCCCTTGTTCCTGCTCCGTCTCTGCCTCTGCCCCTGCTCCTGGCCTGCGGACGCCGGGCAGCGTGGGCCTGGGCCCCTACCCGCTTCCGAGAGCGTTTTCCTGGGGCCGCCTTTGTGGCTGAGTCGGGCGCTCGGGACCCACCCGGCGCCTTGCGGACTTGAGGGAATAAAATGGAAACGCTTCCGGGGAAGGTCGCGGGTGTGGGCGGCTAGGTCGGCGCAGCCTTGGGAGCCGCCATGGGTTGCGGACTGGCCTGGCCAGTGTGGAAACTTGGAACTGTTTGCGTTTTCTGGGCGTGGGACCGAGTCCCAAGTGACAATTCTAAAACTTCACCTTACAGCCCAGGCAAGCTCCAAGTGCTCCATTCCTTCATAACCCTATCAGAACTGCCAGCCTTTCTTGTCGGAAAAGGAACTTAAGGCGCTCACAAAAACAAATGCGACACTGTGTAATCGGGAGGAGTAATTCTCAGCATTAGGTAGTTCTGTGTTTTGAAGACCTACTTGATGTCAAGTATTGCTAATCTTCACAAAGGAGTATCATTCTCCTTCCTGTCATGCAGCTCATATGCCACCATTTTGGTGGCTTTTACCATTTGCCAGGCCTTGCCAGGTCGGGCTTGTCCGCTCGGAATATAATGCAGCCACACACATAACTTTAAATGTTGCACTAGCCACAAAAAGTACGAAGAAACTGGTGAAATTAGTGTTAACGTTTTAGTGCGGTATTTTCAAAATGTTATTTCAATAATCAAATTATTGAGATATACGTTCCTTATTTACCGTACAATGTCTTAAAAATGTGATATATTTTGTCCTTCCAGCAAGTCTCTGTTGGGATACTAAATTTTCATGAGAAGTATCTATGTTTAGATTTTATTGAAAAAAAAATTTTTTTTTGAGACAGAGTCTCGCTCTGTCACCCATCCTGAAGTGCAGTGGCTCAGTCTCCGCTCACTGCAGCTTCAACCTCCTGGGCTGAAGCGATTCTCCCATCTCAGCCTCCCAAGTAGCTGGGACCACAGGTGCGCAGCACCACTCCCAGTTAATTAATTAAATTTATTATTATTATTATTTTTTGGTAGAGACGGGTTTCACTGTTGCCCGGGCGGGTAGAGTTTATTAAATTTACAGTTGAAAATGTAGATTCACATATTCTGTTATTCCAATCATACTTAAAAGTTTTCCAAAAGCTGAATCAAGTATCAATTTTTAAATTTAGCTGGGCGGCGTGGCTCACGTGGTCAAGGAGTTCAAGACCAGCCTGGCCAACATAGTGAAACCCCGTCTTCACCAAAAATACAAAAAAATTAGCCGGTCATGATGGTGTGCGCCTGTAGTCCCAGCTACTCGGGAAGCTGAGGCAGGAGAATCCTTGAACCCGGGAGGCGGAGGTTGCAGTAAGCCGAGATTGTGCCACTGCACTCCAGTCTGGGCAACAAAGCGAGACTGTCTCAAAAAATAAAACAATAAATTTAAAAATTAAGTAAAATAAAAAATTCGGCTTGTAAGTCGCACTAGCCAAAATTTGAAGGCCTAGTAGCCACATGTGTCTAGTGGCTAGTTTTGGAAGGTTCAAGTGCTTGACATTGCCAGGAATCTTTTAAACCTGCAATGTGGCCAGGCGCAGTGGCTCACACCTGTAATCCCAGTACTTTGGGAGGCTGAGGCACGCGGATTGCTTGAGGCCGGGAGTTCGAGATCAGCCTGGCCAACATGGCAAAATCCTGACTCTACTGAACATACAGAAATTAGCCAGGTATGGTAGTGTGCGCTTGTAGTCCCAGCTACTTGACTGTCTGAGGCACGAGAATCCGCTTGAACCTGTGGAGGCGGAGAGTGCAGTGAGCCGAGATTGTACCACTGCACTCCAACCTGGGTGTCAGAGCAAGACTCTGTCTTAAAAAAAAAGAAAAGAAAAAGAAGAAACCTGTAAAGTAACTTGTGTTATACCCATCTATTAGGAAGGAAGCTAATAGCATGAACAGGGCTGAGGGGTTTCTGGGATACAGGACTTTCAGTTTTAAAATCCTTTAGAAGTTGGGACCTTCCTCCCCAACAACTTAAAATATAAAGATATAAATAGGGCGTGGTGGCTCACGGCTGTAATCCTAGCACTTTGGGAAGCCAAGGCCGGTGGATCACAAGGTCAGGAGTTCGAGACCAGCCTGGCCAATATGGTGAACCCCCCCCCCATCTCTACTAAAAATACAAAAATTAGCAGGGCGCGGTGGCGCGTGCCTGTAATGCCAGCTACTCGGGAGGCTGAGGCAGGAAAATTGCTTGAACCCGGGAGGCAGAGGTTGCAGTGAGCCGAAATCACACCATTGCACTCTAGCCTGGGCAACAAGAGTGAAACTCTGTCTCAAAAAAACAAAACAAACACAAAAAAAGATAGAATCGAGTGCTTGCAAAGACCAGTCGGAAACTCATTGTTCACAAACAAACCTGGAAAATTATGAAAACAAAGCAATCGCTTTTTCTTTAAAAAAAAAAAAAAAGGCAACAATTTATTTATTTATGTATTTTGAGGTGGAGTCTCCCTCTGTCACCCAGGCTGGAGTGCAGTGGCGCGATCTCAGCTCACTGCAACCTCTGCCTCCTGGGTTCAAGTGATTCTCCTGCCTCAGCCTCCCAAGTAGCTGGGATTACAGGCGCCTGCCACCACATCCAGCTAATTTTTGGTATTTTTAGTGGAGACAGGGTTTCACCATGTTGGCCAGGCTGGTCTCAAACTCCTGACCTCAAGTGATCCATCCGCTTCAGCCTCCCAAAGTGCTGGGATTACAGGTGTGAGCCACCACGCCTAGCCAACAATTTCAAGTATTAGGGCATGAGAGCAATTTTGTCAATTTTTGATGCAATGAAGACATCAGTAAATTTATTCATATGCTAATACTTATTTGATCCCCAAACCAAACATGAAATACTTTGTAGAAAATAATAAAGTAAATTAAGAATAAATTATTTAGTAAATGGAATAAGGTTAAAAATTATAGTTTATGGAACATACCATAAAATGTTAGATTTAAATGAAATTTAATACAATACAATCTTAACAGTTCTATCAGTCTCGATTCTGCCAGAGAAACAACCAGTAGAATACATCTACACAAAGATGGAGAGAGTTATCTCAAGAAATTTGTTTACATGATAGTGCAGTCTGGCTAGGCAAGTCTAAAATATGTAGGACAGGTCAGCAGCAGAGGGGAAACTGAGGCAGGAGCTGACACTGCAGTCAACAAATTCTTCCTTGGAGAAACATATTTGCTCCATTTTTTTTTTTTTTTTTTTGAGACAGAGTCTCACTCTGTCGCCCAGGCTGGAGTGCAGTAGCACGATCGCAGCTCACTGCAACCTCCGCCTCCCCAGGTTCAAGCAATTCTCATGCCTCAGCCTCCAAGCAGCTGGAACTATAGGTCTGTGCCACCATGCCCCGCTAATTTTTGTATTTTTAGTAGAGATGGGGTTTCACCAAGTTGGCCAGGCTGGTCTCGAACTCCTGACCTCAAGTGATCTGCCTGCCTCAGATTCCCAAAGTGCTGGGATTACAGGCTTGAGCAACCACACCCAGTCCTGATTTGCTTTTAAGACCTTTAGCTGATTGGGTGAGACCCATCCAGATAACTTGGGATAATTTTCCTTTAAAGTCAACTGGTTGTTTAATCACATCTACAAGTACTCCCACAGCAATGCTTAGATTAGTGTTTGTTTGAATAACTGGGTAGTATAGCTTAGCCAAATTGCCAGAAGAGCTGGGTGCGGTTGTTCATGCCCATAATCCTCGCATTTTGGGAGGCTAAGTGGGAGGATTGCTTGAGGCCAGGAGTTCGAGACCAGCCTGGGAAACCCTATCTCTACAGAAAATACAAAAATTAGCTAGGTATGGTGGTGTGTGCCTGTAGTTCCAGCTAGTCAGGAGGCTGAGGCAGGAGGATCCCTTGAGTCCAGGGGGTAGAGGCTGCAGGGAGCCAAGAGCACGCCACTGCGCTCCAGCTTTGACAATAGCGTTAAACCCTGTCAGTAAGAGAAACAAACACATGCAAAAAAATAAATTGCCACAAAACTAACTTATAATAACTTAATCATATTCCATGCACAAATGGTGATATGGTTAAGAAAATTCCTAATGGAATTCAATAAGGGAGGTTGCAATCACAAAACGCTGAGATACGTTGTCTTAATGGTCAAGCATGTGGAGGATGGATCACCAGTCCAGGTCCTGCCTCTTAGCAGTTGTGTGACATTTCCAAGCTTCTTCAGCTCTCTGTACCTCAGTTTCCTCATTTGTAAGATAGGAATAATGTTAACTTCTAGGGTTGTAAGAAATAAACTGATTCTTCATTCTTCCTGTGCTCTAAACATAAAGCTTTCCCACTGAACCTTTGTACCTTCACCTGCATGCATAACATAGATTTGTAACGTATGTACCGGAAGGAGCCTGTTCATTACGTAGTATCTGTACCTATTTATGTTACTTACCTTGATCCATGTTGCATTCATCATTTTATAATATTGTCTGCCTTAGGTTTAAAATCGTGGAAAGGACAGGGACAAGGCTGCTGGCTTGTATGCTGCCCATATCCAGAAGGTGCCACCCACATAGATGACCTCTGTGTTTGCCAGTGAAGATAATGGTGTCTGTATGGTGAAAAGGGCATACCATCAGAAATTAGAGAAGTTGAGTCCTCATTTTGGTTCAGCCACTAAGTTGGTGGTCTAGGATAAGACCTTAGCCTTTTTTGGCTTTAGTTTTCTAATCCTGATAAGATGACTTAAAATTTTTTAAAATTTATTTTTATTTTATAAATATATTTTTTATTGACACATAATATTTGTAAATATGAGGTACAGGTGGTATTTTTTTACATGCATAGAATGTGTAATGAGCAAGTCAGGGTATTTAGAATATCTAACACCATGAGCATTTATCAATTCTGTGTGTTGAGAACATTTCAAGTCCTCACTTGTAGCTATTTTGAAATGTACAATACATTGTTAGCTATAGTCACCCTACTGTGCTACAGAACATTGTAACTTATTCCTTCTGAAACCACCTTTGCAAAATTATGAGAGTAAAAGAAATCTGACGTAGTCGACTCCATCTTGTGTCTGACCCCCAAGCTGTCCTTTGTCATTCCTGGGCATAGGCCAAGCTAGCTTTGGGAGGAATTCAGTTTATAGTTTAACTTGAAAACAAGGACAATAACAATTCCTCCCTAAAACTAACCCCTTCCTTGCTCAGGGACAGAAAACTGCATTTTTAAGACTAATGAAAGGCCACAAGAATAGCATTATGGGAGGAGCATGAACTATGCTAAAATGTAGGCATAATTTCTATAATCCATTACTGCGCAGGAGTTCTGTGGCCGGAGGTCACAAGACTTGTGACCTTCCCAATTGCTCCTATAGATAACAACAATATTGTTGAACCTAAGATTGTTTTTTCTGAGATGTTTTTCAGACTGACCCCACCCAGACTCATGACTCAACTGGTCCTGTGACCCCACCCAGAGGTGGACCCAGCACACACCTTTATGATTTCATCTTCAAGCAGTCAGCAGCACCCATTCCCTAGTCTCCTGCCCACCAAATTGTCCATAAAAACCCTAGCCTCTGAGCCTTCAGGGAAACTGATTTGCGTGATAACTCCAGTTCTCACAAGTGGATAGCCTCTAGTCAATTACACTCTTTCTTACTGCGGTGCCGTGGTCTCAGTGGATTGATTTTGTCTGTGCAGCAGGCAGGAAGATCCCTTGGGCAATTACATTTCTATTTATTATAACTGCATGTTTGCATGTTTGTACCGCCCCCCCCTTTTTTTGTAGGCAGAGTCTCACTCTGTCACCCAGGATGTAGTGCAGTGGTGCGATTTCAATCACTGCCTCAGCCTCCTGAGTAGCTGGGAGCACAGGTGCTCTCACCACCATGCCCAGCTAATATTTGTAATTTTTTTAGACACGGGGTTTCACCATGTTGCCCAGACTGATCTCAAACTCTTGAACTCAAGCGATCTGCCCACCTTGGCCTCCCAAAGTGCTGGGATTACAGGCATGAGTCACTGTGCCTGGCTGTTTGTACCCATTAATTAGCTACTGTTTGTCCTAACCCTTAACATCCTTCCCAGACTCTGGTAACTATCATTCTACTCTGTACCTCTATGAGATCAGCTTTTTTAGCTTCCACACCAGTGAGTGCATGTGATACTTGTCTTTTTGTGTCTGGCTTATTTCACTTAATATAATGACCTCCAGTTCCGTCCATGTGGCTGCAAATGACATGATTTCATTCTTTTTTATGACTGAAAAATATTCCATTGTGTAAATATGCCACATTTTCTTTATCCATTCTTCTGATGATGGACACTGTTGTAAATAATGCTGCAATAAACATAGGGATGCATGTATCCCTTTGAAATTGTGATTTCCTTTCCTTTGGTTATATGCCCAGTAGTGGGATTGCTGTATCGTTTGGTAGTTCTATTTTTAGTTTTTTGAGAAATCTCCATACTGTTCTCCATAGTGTCTGTACTAATTTACATTCCAACCGCAGTGTATGAGAGTTCCCTTTTCTCTGAATCCTTACCAGCGTCTGTTATTTTTCTGAAACGATGATGATTTTTAAGGAAACTTCTAGCTTTCAGATTCTGCTAAGTGTGCAATGATGGTTGTAAGAACAATAGAAATCACTAAATCTCCCCATAAAGGTGAATGTCGATATGACCACACATGAGCATTTTTATGACATTCATTAGAACCTTACTACAAAGCACCATGTTTTATATATGTGTGTGTGTGTATATATATATATATATATATATGAAAATAATCACCAGAGAAAATACTCAACAAAATAGGTATTCCAACAATCATCTCATCCTTTTTTATCCTATTTTCTTTTTTTTCTTTGAGATGGAGTTTTACTCTTGTTGCCCAGGCTGGAGTGCAGATCTTGGCTCACTGCAACCTCTGCCTCCTGGGTGCAAGCGAGTCTCCTGCCTCAGCCTCCCAAGTTGCTGGGATTACAGGTGCCCGCCACCACATCCAGCTAATTTTTTGTATTTTTTGTAGAGACGGGATTTCACAATGTTGGCCAGGCTGGTCTCGAATTCCTGACCTCAGGTAATCCACCCACCTCAGCCTCCCAAAGTGCTGGGATTACAGGCGTGAGCCACTGTGCCCAGCCTTTTGTCCTATTTTCCTAAGTTATGTACATACTTAATTTGCAATGTAATATTTGTGATAAAATTATTAAAGAAAAATTATTCATGATGCTATTAAAGATGATAAGGCAGACTTTATTCAAAGGGAGCCATGGTGATAGGTATAGGGACCATTGCAATGGGGTCTCACAGTTGGGGAGAGAGATTGGACTCAACTGTTTCTCCAACAAGGATGAGTGAGGATTTATCACCAAGGAGCAAGGTGGGAGTGGGTGGAAAATTACTAAGAAGAAACATGAAGGATAAGGGGTTTCTGGCTAAACCAACTTGATAGGATTATTGCTAAAGGCAGATCAGCGTGATAAGATGTGGAGGCTGGACAGATATAAGCGTGGAAGATTTTTCACTAAACCAATTTATCAGGATTCTTGCTCAAACTGGATTCAATAAGGACAGAAAGAGAAGCCCAAGGTCGAGCCTAGTGCAGGGAGGACTCAGAGGAGCCTGACTGAGGTTTTGGTCAAAGGAGAGTGTTTGTCAAATGTTGAAGTTTCCGTTATCCTACCCTTAATATAATGACATTGGGAACAAATCAGAAAAGAAACAATTTTAGATAAAAGCTGGAGCAGCCACAAACTAACAGCTTAGAACTCACTACCATTCACAATTCATTCCTTTATATGTAAAAACAACCTCACAACATGCTGACAAGTCTTCCTAGTTAACCATAATCAAAACAAATGGGAAATATATTTGTGAAGAACAAAGCGAATCAAAGAAATTCTTTAAATCTGTCATTCAGCAAGCATGCTTGGGAATTATTCAAAATACTGCTAGGCTTGGTACAATGGTTCGTGCCTATAATCCCAGCACTTTGGGAGGCCAAGGCAGAAGGATCACTGCTTGAGCCCAGGAGTTTGAGAGCAGTCTGGGCAACGAAGTAAGACTCTGTCTCTATTAAAGTAATAATAATAATAATAAATATATAAAATGCTTCTGGGGGGCTGGGCGTGGTGGCTCACGCCTATAATCCCAGCACTTTGGAGGCCAAGGTGGGTGGATCGCTTGAGGTTAGGAGTTTGAGACCAGCCTAGCCAACATAGTGAAACCCCATCTCTACTAAAAATACAAAAATTAGCTGGGCATGGTGGCATGCGCCTGTAACGCCAGCTACTTGGGCAGCTGAGGCAGGAGAATCGCTTGAACCCAGAAGGCAGAGGTTGCGGTGAGCCGGGATGGTGCCATTGTACTCCCGTGCTCCAGCCTGGGTGACAGAGCAAGACTCCATCTCAAAAACAATTTTTTTTTTTTTTTTTTTTATAGAGACGGGGTCTCACTTTGTCGCCCAGGCTGGTCTTGAACTCCTGGACTTAAGCGATCCTCTTGCCTTATCTTCCCAAAGTGTTAGGATTACAGGCATGAACCACTGTGCCTGGCCTAAAATGGCAAATTTTATGATAAGTATATTTTACCATGATAAAAGAAGTCCACACTTTAGAAGCTGAATTCTGGTGGTGATATTGAAGACAGATTGAAGAAGGTCAAGACCGGAGTCCGGGAGGCCTGCCTGGACATGATGTCCTAGCCAGCAAGAGATTCTCAGGAGGGCCTGCACCAGGGCAGAGTTTTGGAAACAGAAGGGTGAAGACAGAGCTATTTTAGATATACAGTCAAGAAGAATAAGACACTCAGTGACCATTGAGGTGAAGAGGAGTCATGGATTTCTAATATTTCCAAGTCACATGACAGAAAGAATATGGGAAAGGGAACACAAAAGAAAATTTGATAGAAATAAGTATAATTTACAAAATGAAAAATACAAAAGCAGTTTTAATTAAAGGATTGTGAAGCAATCATTGCCTCTTTATCTAGGTGCAGTGCAGTCAACTCTGTTCTGTATTATTTGCAGGACCAAAGTTCATTAGTGGGGCTAAGAGCAAAGTTCCAGATTCAGACTGTACTTTGCCATGCTTTATTCTTTTTTTCTGGGGACAGAGTCTCGCTTTCTCCCAGGCTGGAGTGCAGTGGTGCGATCTCAGCTCATTGCAACCTCCGCCTCCCTGGTTCAAGCAATTCTTGTGCCTTAGCCTCCCGAGTAGCTGGGATTACAGGTACCCGCCACCACGCCTGTCTAATTTTTGTATTTTGAGTAGAGACGGGGTTTCACCATGTTGCCCAGGCTGGCCTCGAACTCCTGACCTCAGGTGATCTACCCGCCTCGGCCTCCCAAACTGCTGGGAGTATAGGCCTGAGCCACCATGCCTGGCCGTAGTCTTTCTATCCCTAAATTTCTTGACATCAAGGTACAAGAGATAAGTCTATCAGATGAGTTTAAAGTCTGTTTTAAGTTATGAAATGTATTATACATACACAAAAATATATAAACATATTGTACAATTTATTGAATAAGATGAACTGTGAGTTGCCATCTAAAGTACATCTTTCTTGTTTTGTTTGTTTTTTGTTGGCTTGAGACAGAGTCTCATTCTGTTGCCCAGGCTGGAGTACAGTGGCGCAATCTTGGCTCACTGCAACCTCTGCCTCCCGGGTTCAAGCAATTCTCATGCCTCAGCCTTGTGAGTAGCTGGGATTACAGGTGTGCACCACTGTGCCAGGCTAATTTTTTAATTTTTTATAGAGAGGGGGCTTTACTATGTTGGCCAGTCTGGTCTCAAACTCCTGGCCTGCCCCCCTTGGCTTCCCAAAGTGCCAAGATTACAGGTGTGAACCCCTGTGCCCAGCCTCAGATAGATCTTTACCAGTATCTTAGAAGTACCCCGTGACACCTTTCCTTTCCATCCTCCATCAGGAGAATCACTTGTTCCTTTGTTTTTCTTTTTAGTGTTAACTCCAACATACTAATTTCTGGTGACAGAAGTCCTCATCTGCACATATCTTCTCAATTAAACTGGCAATGAGCCCTTCCAGTACAAAAATGAAGTGGACCAGGCCTCCAGCCGTGGAGCCTGTCCTAGCTCTTCATCCCACTCGAACACTTTCTCCTCACCCAACTGTCCCAGTTGTAACTCAAAGGGTGGCATATCAAGGTCTTTAAATATATATGTGAATTTCTAAACGATATGCTATTAACATGTTAAGAACTGAAAAACAAGCACAAAATTAGTGTGTAAAAAAAAAAGACTACTGCCACTGTTAGAAAAAGACTCAGTCATTGCTATAGACTGAATGTTTTCGTCCCCCAAATTTCGTACATTACAACCCTGACTCCAAAGCTGCTGGTATTTGGAGATGGAGCCTTGGGAGATCATTAGGTCATAAGGGTGGGGCCCTTGTGGTGGGATGAGTGACCTTATAAGAAATGTGAGGGTTTTTCCTCTCTCTGGTCTCTGCCACGTGAGGATACAATGAGAAGACCATGCACAAACCAGGAAGTAGCCCACACCAGACACCAGATCTGCTGCTTGATCTTGGACTTTCCAGCCTCCAGAACTGTGAGCCACTCAGTATATGGAGTTTTGTGACAGCAGCTTGAGCACACTAAGGCAGTCATAGTCTGGGTAACTGCCTGGATTCAGCTTTCCTCAGAGTTCATAAATGCCCCTTCTGGAGAATTCAGTGGGCAAAGCTGTGAGTGAGTCCTGGGAAACAAAGACTTCCCCTTCTGGAGCATCTGCAGGTTCCCCTTCTGGAGCATCTGCAGGTTCCCCTTCTGGAGCATCTGCAGGTTCCCCTTCTGGAGCATCTGCAGGTTCCCCTTCTGGAGCATCTGCACGTTCCCCTTCTGGAGCATCTGCAGGGCTGAGCATGGGGAGGGGAGAGGTCAGGGGAGTGACCACTTTCTATTTTCTACTTTCAGGAGATGTTCTCAACTCTTCTTTCCAACTCAACTATTAATTTCTTTTTTTTTTTTATTTTTAGAAACAGAGTCTCACTCTGTTGCCTAGGCTAGAGTGCAGTAGCATGATCATAACTCACTGTAACCTTGAACTCCTGGGCTCAAGTGATCCTCCTGCCTCAGCCTCCAGAGTAGGTAAGACCACAGGCCTGTACCATCACACCTGGCTAATTTTATTTTTTTAAATTTTTGTAGAAATGAAGTCTTGCTGTGTTGCCCAGGCTGGACTCAAATGCCTGGTCTCAAGTGACCCTCCCACCTTGGCTTCCCACCTTGTATTGAACCACCACACCAAACTGAATTTTTCATTTTTTAAATTATACTTTTCCTTTCCAAGATCCCTCTTTTGTTCTCTGAACCAATCTTTTTTTTTCTTTCTTTCTTTCTTTCTTTCTTTCTTTCTTTCTTTCTTTCTTTCCTTTCTTTCTTTCTTTCTTTCTTTCCTTTCTTTCTTTCTTTCTTTCTTCTTTCTTCTTTCTTTCTTTCTTTCCTTCTTCTTTCTTTCTTTCTTTCTTTCCTTTCTTTCTTTCCTTTCTTTCTTTCTTTCTTTCTTTCCCTTCTTTCTTTCCTTTCTTTCTTTCCTTTCTTTCTTTTTTTCTTTTTCTTTCTTTTTCTCTCTTTCTTTCTCTCTCTCTTTCTTTCTTTCCCTTCCTTTCTTTTTTTTTTTTTTTTGAGACAGAGTCTCACTCTGTCGCCCAGGCTGGAGTGCAGTGGCACGATGTTGGCTCACTGCAACCTCTGCCGCCCGAGTTCAAGCAATTCTCCTGCCTCAGCCTCCCAAGTAGCTGGGATTACAGGCGCCTGCCACTGCACCCGACTAATTTTTGTATTCTTAGTAAAGACAGAGGTTCACCATCTTGGCCAGGCTGGTTTTGAACTCCTGACCTTGTGATCCACCTGCCTCGGACTCCCAAAGTGCTGGGATTATAGGCGTAAGCCACCGCGTCCAGCCTGTTTCTTTCTTAAAGTATTTCATTTTTGTTTTATGGATACCACATCTTCCGTCTCTGAGGATATTGGCAGGTTTTTATAAATTTTCTTTTTTTTTTTTTTTGAGACAAGGTCTTGCTCTGTTGCCCAGGCTGGAGTGTAGTGGTTTGATCATAGCTCACTGCAGTCTCAAACTCGTGGGCTTAAGTGATCCTCCTACGTCAACCTTCTGAGTAGCTAGAACTACAGTCATGCACCACCACACCTTGCTAATTTTTAATTTTTTTTTGTAGAGACAGGGTCTCACTTTTTTGCCTAGGCTGGTCTCAAACTCCTGGTCTCAAGCAATTATCCTGCCTTGTCCTCCCAAAGTGCTCAAATGGCAGGTGTGAGCCACTATACCCAACCGAGTTTTTCATTTTTTAAATTATGCCTTTTAATTTCTAGATCTCTCTTCTGTTCTGTGAACATTTCCTTCTTAAAGCATTCCATTTTTGTTTTATGAGTACCACATCATCTGTCCCTGAGGATACTGATTGGTTTTCTTTAGAAATTTTCTTTTTTCTTTTTTTTTTTTTTTTGAGACAGGGTCCTGCTCTGTTGCCCAGGCTGGAGTGTAGTGGTGCAATCATAGCTCACTGCAGCCTTGACCTATGGGCTCAAGTGATCCTCTCACCTCAGCCTCCTGAGTAGCTAGGACTACAGGTGTGTGCTACCACACCCTGCTAATTTTTAAATTTTTTTTTTCTTTTTGAGACAGAGTCTCGCTCTTTTTGTCTAGGCTGGAGTGCAATGGTGCAATCTCGGGTCACTGCAACCTCCGCCTCTGGGGTTCAAGTGATTCCCCTGCCTCAGCCTCCCAGGTAGCTGGGATTACAGCCACCCACCACCACGCTTGGCTAATTTTGTATTTTTAATAGAGACGGGGTTTCTCCATGTTGGTCAGGCTGGTCTCGAACTCCTGACCTCAGGTAATCCGCCTGCCTCGGCCTCCCAAAATGCTGGGATTATAGGCGTGAGCCACCGCACCTGGCCAATTTTTAAATTTTTTTAATAGAGACAAGGTCTTGCTTTGTTGTCCAGGCTGGTCTTGAACTCATCGTCTCAAGCACTTCTCCCATCTTGGCCTCCCAAGTGCTGGGATTGCAGGTGGGAGCCACTACACTCAGCCAGAAATTTTTCCTAAGAATAGTCTCTGTTTCCTCCAAGTTACTTTTCTACTTGTTTGTTGTTTGGCATCTGAATTTCATGTTATGGACTTTTCTCAAATATCTGATGATCCTCGGCTGCCTACTCATGTTTAAGAGCAGGGCACTTAGAAGCCATTTGGAAGCTACATGAATAAGTTGGATTTATCAACTGTGGATGCATTGATCTGGCTGGACCATTTTGCTGAGAAACCCAATGATTTAACATCTTTAAAACATTTTCCTCTATGATCAAATTCTGCAGAGAAGAGTATGCCAACTGCCTGTGTGGGAGGGGCAAAAGGCTTCTCATCAGCCCCAAGATTTAATGGGAAAACTTTCACTTAATTACCTTTTAAAAAATTAGTCCTTCTTCATACTCTCAGGCTCACCTTACTCTTATTCTAGGCACCACTGCAGTGACCAGTGCTGTATGGGCACTCATCAGATTCACACAGATGCACCTTGACAGCCTCACCACAGTCCTGTGTCACATGCTTCTCACCTCCTTCCCCAGGGCTCCTCTAATGCTGTAGGGGGCAATGCTGTGAGAACCTGCTCTTTGTCCATGAAAGCATAACCCATAAGTGCAGGAGAATTAACACTCCATCAGGTCAACTTTGGATTTAGGAACATTTGAACTAATGGACAGATGCTATCCCTTTCTCTCCACCAGACCAATGCTTCTGAGGGCTCAAGCAATCATCTACCCATGGCAGTGACCGTCTTTGCTCACACCTCCCTCAGCTGGCTCCTCCTCCTGGTCTGCATTGTATTCGTCTTTTTTTTTTTTTTTGAGATGGAGCCTCACTCTGTCACCCAGGGTTGGAGTGCAACGGTGTGATCTTAGTAGACTGCAACCTCCACCTCCCGGGTTCAAGCGATTCTCGTGTCTCAGCCTCCTGAGTAGCTGGGATTTCAGGCATACACCACCACACCTGGCTAATTTTTGTATTTTTAGTGGAGATGGGGTTTCACCATGTTGGCCAGGCTAATCTCGAACCTCTGACCTCAGGTGATCCACCCACCTCAGCCTCCCAAAGTGTTGGGATTATAGGCGTGAGCCACGGCGCCCAGCTCTTCCTTGCTTTTCTCCATAGGATCACACTCCCCAACAGAAAACTCATTCTCAAGACTGTCTCAGCCTCTGCTTTCTGGGATCCCTCAGGTAAGACACCCTAACGTCAGCCATACTTGATGTCCTCCAGCCTATGGCTTCCATGTGTGTGCTTCTCAAGCAAACTCATCCAAATGGACTGCATCCAGGTGAAATAGGCCTTCAGGATCACAGCTGAGGCTGAGCCTTACACTAGGAACAGGCCTGTCTGCCAGAACCTCACTCAAATCTTAATGCTCAATAGAGGTTCTGGAAGACATGGACTGTCTCTTGTTCACTGTTGGATGCGTAATGCCTCCTGATTCATTCAGATATCAGCTGAATGAATGAGTGAATCCATTTGCTAGGAAAAATGCTAGAAATGACCAAATGCTAATAATGACCAAATGCATTAGTCATTGTTCCTCCTCTAGTTTATCTTGAGAGTCTGAATATTTCTGCCCAGGTCAATACTCTACTTGTGCCATTATTTTCCTCATGGTAGATCAAAAAAGGCTACTACGTTAGGCCATTCTTGCATTGCTGTAAAGGAATACCTGAGACTGAGTAATTTATAAAGAAAAGAGGTTTAATTGGCTCACAGCTCTGCAGGCTGTACAAGCATGGTGCTGGCATTTCTGCTTGACTTCTGGGGAGTCCTCAGGGAGCTTTTACTCATGGTAGATTTTACTCATGGCAAAAGGTGAAGTGGGAAAAGACACATCACATGGCAAGAGCCGGAGCAAGAGAGAGGGTGGGGGAGGTGCCACACACTTTTTTTTTTTTTCCAGGCAGGTTCTCACTCTGTCTTCCAGGCTGGAGTACAGTGGTGAAATCTCAGCTCACTGCAACCTCCATCTCCTGGGCTCAAGCGATCCTCCAGCCTCAGCCTCCTGAGTAGCTGGGATTATAGGTGTGCACCACCATGCCCAGCTAATTTTTGTATTTTTTGTAGAGATGGGGTTTCACCATGTTGCCCAGGTTGGTCTCGAACTCCTGAGCTCAAAGCGATCTGCCTGCCTTGGCCTCCCAAAGTGCTGGGATTACAGGTGTGAGCCACCACGCCTGGCTACCACACCGTTTTAAACAATCAGATCTCATGTGAACTGAGTGAGCACTCACTTATCACCAAAGGGATGGTGCTGAGCCATTCATGAGGGATTCATCCCCACGATCCAAACACCTCCCACCAGACCCCATCTCTAACATTGGGGATTATATTTCAACAAGAGATTTGGATGGAGCATCCAAACTGTATCACATAGCTCCCCCATGTCTGCTTGGATTTCTGGGGGCCAAAAAGAAGCCTATACTTTTTTTCTTTTTTAGCCATGTTGTCCTATGTGTACTAATAGCTGGGAAAACTAAAATGCCATTTGGTCTGTACCAAATTCCCATCAATACCAGGAGAGACTATAAAACTGATAGATTGGGAACAAGAGGGTTCACTGCATGGATCTGGGATCCTATATCACACCTGGGATCATCTCATCATGATTAGATGATTAGCTCTCATCATGATTTTTTTTTTTTTTTTTTGAGATGGAGTCTTGCTCTGTTGCCAAGGGTGGAGTGCAGTGGCGCGATCTCGGCTCACTGCAAGCTCCACCTCCCGAGTTCACGCCATTCTCCTGCCTCAGCCTCCCGAGTAGCTGGGACTACAGGCGCCCGCCACCACACCCGGCTAATTTTTTTGTATTTTTAGTAGAGATGAGGTTTCACCAGATTAGCCAGGATGGTCTTGATCTCCTGACCTTGTGATCCACCCGCCTCAGCCTCCCAAAGTGCTGGGATTACAGGCTTGAGCCACCGTGCCTGGCCTTCATCATGATTTTTTAACTTCCCACACTACACCAACCTAAGGGGCTACCTTCTTTAAGACATGTTGGGGTAAGAGCTGGAACACTTAATATGTTGCAGTGGGCTCTAGGTGAAAAATGATCATGCTGAAAGCCTATTTAGTTTTCCTTTCTCTGGGTTGCCTGGGCTCCTTCCCTGGGCCTCCTCTCCTCGGCTTCTGCTCTTGACTATGACTTTTCACCCTCTCTTGCTTAGCTCTGGTGTTTCTTCATGGCCTCCCAGGATCAGTCTTGGCTGAGAATCTGCCTCTTGGACCATGAATTCTCTCCTTTCCCATGCTAACCATGTAAGCCTCTGCTCTCAGCTTTAATTGGTCAGTCCTAGCATAGGGCCTGGGAAAATAATGCTGACCTTTAACTGCTGCTCAGAGAAAGCACAGTTTTCCCATTTCAGTGGTTGAAGGAGGGTCCTGTTTTCATTCTTTATCATCATCTCTCCCTTCATATTTTTCTTTGATCCAACTTCAAATAGAAATTTTCAACCTGAGAAAGTTGATTGGAAAAACAAAAACAAAAAATAATATTATAAGCACAAGTTAAACAAAACTAAACAAAAATTTCAAGGCCACCCATGTTAGGAAAAAAAAATGATACCACTGATTTTTCGTACAACAAAATACATGTGCAGTCCCTTTAAGACTGTGTAATAAGATCTGATCTATACTTGACAAATCAAATCTTGGAACCAGAGTCAGACATTTAAGATCTAGACTGTGCTCAAAAATCCGTTTCAAACCAGGTGTGGTGGCTCATGCCTGTAATCCCAGCACTTTGTGAGGGTGAGGTGGGAGAATCACTTGAGGTCATGAGTTTGAGATGAGCCTGAACAACAGAAGGAGACCCCATCTCTACAAAAAATAAAAATAAAAAATTAGTTGAGCATAATAGCACAAGCCTGTAGTCCCAGCTACTCAGGAGACTGAGTCAGGTGGATTGCTTGAGCCCAGGAGTTTGAGGCTGCAGTGAGCTATGATCATGTCAGTGCACTCTGGCCTGGGTGACAGAGCAAGACCATGTCTCAAAAAATAAAAAATAAATACATTTCATATAGTCATTGTAGCTGTTAAGAAAAAAGTTTTATAATATGTAATGAGCATATCTGCAGAAGTTTTTAAAAAAACACATAGCATTTAGATCTCATCCATTCCATCCATGGAAAATGTACCACTACTGCCCTTACTTTGAGATTGGAATCAACTACCCAAGCAAAGATACAGTCTAGTTACTACTACTCTGTAACAAATTCTCTCTAAACTTAGTGGTTTAAAGTAGGCATTTTATTTTGCTCCCAATTTTGTGAGTCAGGTATTGGGGAAGGGTTTTGCTGGGCAGTTCTCATTTGAGGCCTCTCATATAGTTGCAGTCAGATGTCAGCTGTGCTGCTGTCATCCGAAGGCTCAACTGGGCTGTGAATGTCTAAGATGAAGCACTCACATGGCTTGCAGGGGATACTGGCTGTTGGCTGGGAGCTCAGCCAGGCCTGTCTGCCAGAACAGGTATGCATGGCCTTTCTGAGAGGGGAGTTAGACTTCTTACATGGTGGCTGCTTTTCCTACAGAAAGCATTCCAAGAGAACCAGGCAGAAGTTGCGTGGTCTTTTCTGACCTAGTCTCCAATGTCACACAGCATCATTTGTGCTTTATTTTATGGGTACAAACAAGTCACCAAAGCCAGCACAGATTTAACAGGAGGGAATAGAGACTCCACTTTTGATGGGAGAAATGTGAAAGAACTTGATAACAAGTTTAAAAATCACCTTAGATGATGTTAACCCATAGAGTTATAAGGAAAAGAGATTGCATTTACAGCCAATAATACAAAATAAATTTCAGAGAGGTTGAGGTAGGGTGTAGATTAAAATAATCAGTTCATCTCAATTCTTTATTAATTTTTTTTTTTTTAATGTAGACATGAGGTCTTGCTCTGTTGCCCAGGCTGGAGTGCAGTGGCATGATCATAGCTCAGGAGTCTTGAACTCCTGGGCTAAAGTGACCCTCTTGCCTCAGCCTCTCAGCTCAGCCTCCTGAGCAACGGGTACCACAGGCATGCACCACTACACCCGGCTAATTTGTGTGTGTGTGTGTGTGTGTGTGTGTGTGTGTGTGTGTGTGTAGAGACAGGGTTTCACCCTGTTGGCCAGGCTGTTCTTGAACTCCTGGATTCAAGCAATACTCCCACCTCAGCCTCCCAAAGTGTTCGGATTACAGGTGTGAGTCACCATGCCCAGCCCCTTATCTCACTTCCTAACAGACCCCAGAAAGGTACTGGTCTGGTTTGGAGGATAACTGGGATCCCCACAGAATGTTCTGCTTTCTTCTCTCTGATGCAGACATATTTGCCCACATTGGGAGTGGCAGTCAGGAGTCACGGTTATAGGCAGCCCTATACCTCACCCTTCTAAATTTGATGTTCAGGAATTAAAAGCATTTCTCACCCTGTGACAATCTGAAAAATCCAGGCAGTATATTTGAGCGGCCTGGCTTTTCTCTAAGTATTACCCTAACCACTGTGGCTGGGGGTAAGGTATAGAATGTTTGCATCATTTAAGGATAAGCATATTCTTCTCAAACACAGAGTTAGAAAGATTATTTGAAATGACAAAAATTAAGTCACAATCATACATTTGATTTGATTTGATTTGATTTTTTTTGAGATGGCGTGGAGTCTCACTCTGTCGCCCAGGCTGGAGTGCAGTGGTGTGATCTCGGCTTACTGCAAGCTCCACCTCCCGGGTTCGCACCATTCTGCCTCAGCCTCCCAAGTAGCTGGGACTACAGGCGCCTGCCACCACACCAGGCTAATTTTTTGTATTTTTTAGTAGAGATGGGGTTTCACCATGTTAGCCAGGATGGTCTCAATCTGCTGACCTCATGATCCGCCTGCCTCGGCCTCCCAAAGTGCTGGGATTACAGGCATGAGCCACCGTGCCTGGCCCATTTGATTTGGTTTTAAAATAGCTAAATAAAAATTTTTAATATTTACATATTAACACCATCATCCTTGGCTTCCTTTTCTACCTGTATTGGTTTTCAAAAGGTGGAAAAAGAAATTGAGAGTAATGAATGCATGAATGCGTTTGTACATTCAGAAAATACTTGTAAGTTATTTCCTTTTTGCCAAAAGATAGATAGTCTGAAAAGATGATCTATCACAAAGAACACCCTGAAAATAAGAAGCCCTTTGTGATCTGGACGTCAAAGATATTAATCTGGGTACATTTCAGGATTGGGGGGTCTGTAGGGTGCACACATAAAAGAAAATGCAGATTTAACATGACCTAAAAGGGATCTGTTCTACTCAGATGAGAGCAGGGAAGATGCACACGAGCTTTGGCTCCTGACAGCCTTCTCAACACTTAGGCAGATATGAATTTCATTTTATTTTATTATTATTTTTTGAGAAGAGTCTCACTCTGTCGCCCAGGCTGGAGTGCAGTGGTGCGATCTCGGCTCACTGCAACCTCTGCCTCCTGGGTTCAAGTGATTCTCCTGCCTCAGCCTCCCAAGTAGCTGGGATTACAGGCGCATGTCATCATGCCTGGCTGATTTTTGTATTTTTAGTAGAGACAGGGTTTCACTATGTTGGCCAGGCAGTCTGGTCTCGAACTCCTGACCTCAGGTAATCCGCCTGCCTTGGCTTCCCAAAGTGCTGGGATTACAGGTGTGAGCCATCATGCCTGGCCTTAATTTTAAAAGAGAAATCTCTATTTGTATTGCAAATTTTGATATTAGACACAACTCAGAATTCTTAAGAAAAAATCTAAGAAAGAACAAAGTCAAGGCTATGTTAGAAATGTTATTTTTCTCATTTTATAGAAGAGTTTCAGCAAACATCCAAATCAAAAGACACTGAGGGGCTGGATGTGGTGGCTCATGCCTGTCATCCCAACACTTTGGGAGGCCAAAGTGGGACGATCACTTGAGCCCAGGAGTTTGAGACAAGACTAGGTAACATAGAGAGAAATCATCTGTACAAAAAAAAATTTTTTTTAAAGACACCGAGAACATAAATGTCAGCTCTCAGTGTCTAATTTGGCAGTCCCTCAGCATAGCTGTAAATTAATTTCAGTTTTCTCTTACTTATGGTTAATTTCTTATGAATTAAATCAATACTTATATGTTTTATATTTAAAAGACTTACTGTGTCTAAGAGCTGAATTTAGCACTGTCTTGTTGGGTTGGACTGGGCCCTCCAAAATGCAGACATCGAGATGGAATTAAACATGCAAGGATTTTATTAAGGGCAATGCTTGTGTGAAAGGAAATAGGGAGAGAGCCAGGATGGCTGGGAGACGCATCACTTGGTGATGCAAGTGTGACCCTGAGTGAAAGAAAGAGAGACAGAAGGCTGAGTACAGTCATCCCACAGAGCATTGCAAGGAAGATTTGGCAAAGGTTTTTTTTTTGAGATGGAGTCTCGCTCTGTCACCTATCAGGCGTGATCTCGGCTCACTGCAACCTCCGCTTCCTGGGTTCAAGCAATTCTCCTGCCTCAGCCTCTCAAGTAGCTGGGATTACAGGTGCAAGCCATCACGCCTGGCTAATTTTTGTATTTTTAGTAGAGACAGGGTTTAGCCATGTTGCCCAGGCTGGTCTTGAACTCCTGGACTCAAGTGATCTGCCCACCTCGGCCTCCCAAAGTGCTGGGATTACAGGTGTGAGCCACTGCACTCGGCCTCGGCAAAGTTGATAAGGGAGTCCTTCAGCCAAAGTCAGCCTGCAAAGGAGGCCATGCCTCCCGGGAGTGTGTCTGCCTTGGTGTCCTGCTGCATCCAGTCCCTAGCGAGAGCAGCCTATGAGCAGTAGCACCGTGCTCAAGCATACTGATGAATTTCAGAGCACAGCAGCTGGGGCCTTTGGTCAATTATGTTCCAAAAAAGAAGTCTATGAGGCATGTTCTCATGGCCACCACGTTTGCCATCACTGGAGTAGTATGCAGCACTAGAGCTATTCAGACACCCAGAAACAGGAAGCAGGAAGCAGGAAGAGGGTGTCCAGTTGCAAGTACTTAGCCCTGAGGGAAATGTAGAAGACCGAAAAGGCGTGTGTATGCTGCAATTCCCCGTGGATAATGCCAGTGCCCAATCCGTCCTTCTCTTCCCATCCTTTTCACATTGAATCTTGGGGCCCCTAAGGAGACTTCCCTTACTTAAGCAGGCAGCTGTCAGAACCTTCTCTGCAGAACTTTTTTTTTTTTTTGAGAAAGAGCCTCACTCTGTGGCCTAGGCTGGAGTGCAGTGGTGAGATCTTGGCTCACTGCAACCTCCACCTCCTGGATTCAAGCAATTCTCACGTCTCAGCCTCCTGAGTAGCTGAAACTTGAGGTGCTAACCATCACACCTGGCTATTTTTTTTTTTATATTTTTAGTAGAGCTAGGGTTTCTCCATGTTGGCCAGGCTAGTCTTGAACTCCTGACCTCAGGTGATCCACCTGCCTCGGCCTCCCAAATTGCTAGGATTACAGGTGTGAGCCATGGCACCCGACCCTCTGCAGAATCTGATCACAAAGGAAAAAAAGATTTAAAGACACTAAATCATTGAGTTTCTTAGCAAAATGGTCAAGGCAAATCAATATTCACACAGTTTCCAAATAGCTTTTCAGTGCCCCATTCCTAAACATGAGTGGACAGCTAAGGATCATCAGACATTTGAGAAAAGTCCATGGCATGGAAACAGATGGGAAACACCACATAAGCAGGAAACGGCAACTCAGAGGAAATGGAGACTATCCTTAGAAAAGAAAACTGCTACAATCCTGTCAGTGTTCTCAGAGACAGAGGATGTGGCACCCATGAAACCAAATGGAGGGTTTTAAGAAAGGAACATTCAGAGAACAAAAGAGAGGTCTTGGAAATTAGAAGTATAGTAACAAAAATGAAAAATTCAACAGATGGTATGAAACAGAAGCTGAGAATAGCTCCTGAAAGTAGAGCAGGAGGATGTATATAGGAGGAAAGTGATAAGAAAATCAGAGAAGCTTACAGGTAGAACAAAGCCAGAATATTAGGAGTTACAGGGAGAACAGAGACAATGGAAGGAAGACAATTATTAATCATATGATTCAAAAAGATTTCTCAGAATTGAGGCATGTGAACTTGTACACAGAAAGGTCCACCACGGTGTACAGAGCCCATGACATGGATATAGAACAAAAACAAAGCCCACCAGGTCGGATGTGGTGGTTCACACTTGTAATCCCAGCACTTTGGGAGGCCGAGGCGGGTGGATCACTTGAGGTCAGGAGTTTGAGACCAGCCTGGCCAACATGGTGAAACCTCATCTCTACCAAAAATAGAAAAAAATTAGCGGGCACAGTGGCATATGCCTGTAGTCCCAGCTCCTCTGGAGGCTGAGGCAGGAGAATCACTTGAACTCAGAAGGCAGAGGTTGCACTGAGCCAAGATCGTGCCACTGCACTCCAGCCTGGGTGACTGACTGGAGTGAGACTCTGTCTCCAAAAACAAACAAACAAACAACGAAACAAAACACAAAGCCCACCAGTGTGAAATGTCATAACACTAGGGACAATGGAAAGATATTTAAATCTTTCCTTACAAAAGAATCAGAGAAAATAATGGCATTGGGCTTCTCAATGGTAATACTGCAAGCTAAGGGACATGGGAGCAATGCTTTTGAAATTTTGAGGAGAAGTGGTTTCAAGTAGAGAATTGTATATGCAGCCAAACTATTAATCCAGTGGGAAGTAAATAAAGACATTTTCATACATGAACAATCTCAAAACACTGGCCACCCATCTATTTTTTTCTCTGAAAGTTACTGGAGGAGGTGTTCCACTAAAATAAGGTATTATATTAATAAAGTAGAATATATGAGAGCCGGGAAACAGAAAATCCAGTAGAGGGAGACAAAATAGTGAACAGTGCATAGAAAACTATGTGAAAACAAGGACATGTATTAACACCAAGAACAAGAAAAGGTTACCAGGCAAGAAAAAGAAATGTGGCTGTACTGTGAATGTGGCTAACATTTCCATAATAACACCAACAGTGAATCTGACTCAACTATTCTATTTTTTGAGATGGAAGCTCACTCTGTCACCCAGGTTGGAGTGCAGTGGCGTGACCTCGACTCACTGCAACCTCCGCCTCCCGGGTTCAAACAATTCTCCTGCCTCAGTCTCCTGAGTAGCTGGTATTACAGGCATGTGTCACCACGCCCGGCTAATTGTTTCTGCGTTTTTAGTAGAGACAGGGTTTCACCATGTTGCCCAGGCTGATCTCGAACTCCTGGGCTCAAGTGATCTGCCCGCCTCAGCCTCCCAAAGTGCTGGGATTACAGGGATAAGCCACCACGCCTGGCTTAAGCTATTTTACTTTATTTTAATTTTTAGAGACCGAGTCTCGCTCTGTCACCCAGGCTGGAGTACAGTGGCATGATCATAGCTCACTGTAGTCTTGAACTCTTGGCTCAAACTCTTGCATGAGATTCTCCCACCTCGAGCCTCCCACTGACTAAACTCTTCATCAAACTTTCATGTGAGAGGATGAGAAGAGTGGGTGTTTATGTATGGCGGTGATAGTAGGGGTTAGAAAAGACCTAAATCCTCGTCTTTCAGAGTGGAATGTTAATAGATTATACTTTTATTTTTTAACCTTTAAGTTCAGGCGACATGTGCAGGTTTGTTACACAGGTAAAGCTGGGGGTTTATTGTACAGATTGTTTTGTCACCCAGGTATTAAGCCTGGTACCCATTAGTTATCTTTCCTGATCCCCTCCCTCTTCCCATCCTCCATCCTCTGACAGGCCGGTTTTCCCCTCTAGGCGTCCATGTGTTCTCATCATTTGGCTCCCACTTATAAGTGAGACCATGAGGTATTTGGTTTTCTGTTGCTGCTTTAGTTTGCTAAGGATAATGGCCTCCAGCTCCATCCATGTTGCTGCAAAAGACATGATCTCATTCATTTTTATGGCTGCATAGTATTCCAGTGTATATGTACCACATTTTCTTTATCCAGTGTACTATTGATGGTTATTTAGGTCGATTCCATGTCTTTGCTATTGTGAATAGTGCTGCAATGAACATACACATACATGTGTCTTTATGATAGAACAATTTACTTATAACTTAAAAAAAAATGGCAGTGTAAGTCCAGGCACCGTGGCTCATGCCTGTAATCCCAGCACTTTGGGAAGCTGCGGTGGATGGATCACTTGAGCCTAGGAGTTTGAGACCAGCCTAGGTAATGTGGCAAGACCTGGCTCTAAAAAAAAAAAAACAACAACAAAAAATTAGCCAGGCGTGGTGGCATGTGCCTATAGTCCTAGCTACTTGGGAAGCCCAGGAGATTGAGGCTGCAGTGAGCCAAAATTGCACCACTTCACTCCAGCCTGGGCAAGAGAGTGAGACCCTGTCTCAAAAAAAAAAAAAAAAAATAGCAGTGTAAGCAGGTAATTTAGAGATTCCGAGGCAAATGTCCAAATAAACAGTTAAAAATTTTATGTGGTTGCCTCTGAAGAAAGGGAAATGGAAGAGGGATATGTACAGGGAACTGTTAGATTTTATAATTTAGGATTATCTGACTTTCTGAAGTATGTGCAGGGATACATTTAATGAAAATGATAGCAAAATGAGAAACTTAAAAACAGAAAGCTAGGACTAGTTCAGGTTGAATGATTTTTAAAAACTGATAGACATCTGGAATTACCCATAAAGTTATTTACTAAATGTTTATTTGGTTGCTTGGTTATTCAGTGGGCATTAGTGTAAGAAATCTTGCTTTCAAGTTTATTGACAGCATAAGTAAGTACTTAATCTTCACTTTTTAATATTTACTTAGCAGTATCCAAAGCACATGGTGCAAGTTGCTCAACTTATGGATTCCAGCAGCTATTGTGCAACATATAACTACATCAATGGCAATGATATCTATTTGTTTAAAAACCCGTTGGGTAAGTACAAAAATTAGCTCGGCATAGTGGTGTTCACCTGTAGTCCCAGCTACCTGGGAAGCCAAGGTGGGAGGATCACTTGAGCCCGGAAGGTTGAGGCTGCATTGAGCCAAGATCGCACCACTGCACTCCAGCCTGGGTGACAGAGCAAGGTTCTGTCTTGTTTTTGTTTTTGTTTTTTGAGACGGAGGCTCACTCTTTTATCCAGGCTGGAGTGCAATGGCGTGGTCTCAGCTCACTGCAACCTCTGCCGCCTGGGTGACAGAGCAAGGTTCTGTCTTTTTTTTGCTTTTGCTTTTGTTTTTTGAGATGGAGGCTCACTCTTTTATCCAGGCTGGAGTGCAATGGCGTGGTCTCAGCTCACTGCAACCTCTGCCTCCTGGGTTAAAGCAATCCTCCTGCCTCAGCCTCCTGAGTAGCTTGGACTACAGGCACGTACCACCATGCCCAGCTAATTTTTGTATTTTTAGTAGAGATGGGGTTTCACTATGTTGGTCAGGCTGGTCTCGAACTCCTGACCTTGTGATCTGCCTGCCTTAGCCTCCCAAAATGTTGGGATTACAGGCGTGAGCCACTGCGCCCGGCCAAGGCTCTGTCTTAATAAAACAAACAAACAAACAACCCCCTACCCCACCACCAATAAAAACCACTGGGTAGATTTAAACTACTCTGCTAAAGATGAACTTTTTCCCTGAATATTATAAAAGAATTCACTATTCTAAAAAAATGGCTATGATAAATGGGATAAAAAGATGTTTTAATCAGTGAGAATAGTGGAGTATATATTTAACCATCTGTATCATACCAACCATATTTTGATTATGGGTATAATTATCTAATTCCTTTTTGAGCTAGGAAGAATTTTGAAACATAGAGAGCAATGTAATGGTTCTATCCATGAAATGAAAATGAGATTTTATGTAACGCATTTAATATTATTTGAGCTGAGACCTGGGATGTTTGATGAACTCTGTCAGAACACGTAATAATCTTGGAGGATAAGAATGGCATTTGGGGCCAGGCACGGTGGCTCACGCCTGTAATCCCAGCACTTTGGGAGGCTGAGGCATGCGGATCACCTGAGGTCGGGAGTTTGAGACCAGCCTGACCAACATGGTGAAATCCTGTCTCTACTAAAAATACCAAAAATTAGCTGGGTGTAGTGGTGGGTGCCTGTAATCCCAGCTACTCAGGAGGCTGAGACAGGAGAATCGCTTGAACAGAGGAGTCAGAGGTTGCAGTGAGCCGAAATTGCACCATTACACTCCAGCCTGGGCAACAAGAGTGAAACTCTGTCTTAGAAAAAAAAAAAAGAATGGCATTTGGCATGAGACTATGGTTCCTAACTGCTCTAGGACCTAGGCTGGCTTGAGGTTCAGAGTGCCGGTTAGTTTCCATTTGACCATCCCCTCTTCCCCTGCAACATCCATTCTTTGCTCTTCTCTGCCCTACTCTGTGACCTGAAGTCTGATCCCCATGGAGTGTTTCATCCAGGCTCTCTTGCTCTCTGGCTTCTCACTTCTGGTTGAGCTCAGCCAGTAGGAGGAATGGCACAAGATGGGAGGGGAAGACGGGTGGAGAAAGTAGTTGCAGTACAGTTGTTCTTGGTATCTGTGGGGGATTGGTTCCAGCACCCCTCAACCATGGATGCTCAAGTCCCTTATACAGTTAAGTCCTCCCCTAGCATCATCAATAGGCTCATGGAAACTGTGACTTTAAGTGAAAAGATGAATAAAGGAACTCATTTACCATAGGCTAATTCATAGAAACAAGAAACAATTCATATGCTATGGCATATTTCTGGTTATAAAAATATCACCAAACTTCTTTTTTTTTTATTATTATACTTTAGGTTTTAGGGTACATGTGCACATTGTGCAGGTTTGTTACATATGTATCCATGTGCCATGTTGTTTTGCTTCACCCATTAACTCGTCATTTAGCATTAGGTATATCTCCTAATGCTGTCCCTCCCCCCTCCCCCCACCCCACAACAGTCCCCGGAGTGTGATGCTCCCCTTCCTGTGTCCATGTGTTCTCATTGTTCAGTTCCCACCTATGAGTGAGAACATGCGGTGTTTGGTTTTTTGTCCTTGCGACAGTTTACTGAGAATGATGATTTCCAGTTTCATCCATGCCCCTACAAAGGACATGAACTCATCATTTTTTATGGCTGCATAGTATTCCATGGTGTGTATGTGCCACATTTTCTTAATCCAGTCTATCATTGTTAGACATTTGGGTTGGTTCCAAGTCTTTGCTATTGTGAATAGTGCCGCAATAAACATACGTGTGCATGTGTCTTTATAGCAGCATGATTTATAGTCCTTTGGGTATATACCCAGTAATGGGATGGCTGGGTCAAATGGCATTTCTAGTTCTAGATCCCTGAGGAATCGCCACACTGACTTCCACAATGGTTGAACTAGTTTACAGTCCCACCAACAGTGTAAAAGTGTTCCTATTTCTCCACATCCTCTCCAGCACCTGTTGTTCCCTGACTTTTTAATGATGGCCATTCTAACTGGTGTGAGATGGTATCTCACTGTGGTTTTGATTTGCATTTCTCTGATGGCCAGTGATGATGAGCATTTTTTCATGTGTTTTTTGGCTGCATAAATGTCTCCTTTTGAGAAGTGTCTGTTCATGTCCTTCACCCACTTTTTGATGGGGTTGTTTGTTTTTTCTTGTAAATTTGTTTGAGTTCATTGTAGATTCTGGATATTAGCCCTTTGTCAGATGAGTAGGTTGCAAAAATTTTCTCCCATTCTGTAGGTTGCCTGTTCACTCTGATGGTAGTTTCTTTTGCTGTGCAGAAGCTCTTTAGTTTAATTCGATCCCATTTGTCAATTTTGGCTTTTATTGCCATTGCTTTTGGTGTTTTAGACATGAAGTCCTTGCCCACGCCTATGTCCTGAATGGTATTGCCTAGGTTTTCTTGTAGGATTTTAATGGTTTTAGGACTAACGTGTAAGTCTTTAATCCATCTTGAATTAATTTTTGTATAAGGTGTAAGGAAGGGATCCAGTTGCAGCTTTCTACATATGGCTAGCCAGTTTTCCCAGCACCATTTATTAAATAGGGAATCCTTTCCCCACAGATCAATGAGACAGAAAGTTAACAAGGATATCCAGGAATTGAACTCAGCTCTGCACAAAGTGGACCTAATAGACATCTACAGAACTCTCTACCCCAAATCAATAGAATATACATTTTTTTCAGCACCACACCACACCTATTCCAAAATTGACCACATAGTTGGAAGTAAAGCTCTCCTCAGCAAATCTAAAAGAACAGAAATTATAACAAACTGTCTCTCAGACCACAGTGCAATCAAACTAGAACTCAGGATTAAGAAACTCACTCAAAACCACTCAACTACATGGAAAGTGAACAACCTGCTCCTGAATGACTATTGGGTACATAACGAAATGAAGGCAGAAATAAAGATGTTCTTTGAAACCAACAAGAACAAAGACACAACATACCAGAATCTCTGGGACACATTCAAAGCAGTCTGTAGAAGGAAATTTATAGCACCAAATGCCCACAAGAGAAAGCATGAAAGATCCAAAATTGACACCCTAACATCACAATTAAAAGAACTAGAAAAGCAAGAGCAAACACATTCAAAACCTAGCAGAAGGCTAGAAATAACTAAAATCAGAGCAGAACTGAAGGAAATAGACACACAAAAAACCCTTCAAAAAATTCATGAATCCAGGAGCTGGTTTTTTGAAAAGATCAACAAAATTGATAGACCGCTGGCAAGACTAATAAAGAAGAAAAGAGAGAAGAATCAAATAGATGCAATAAAAAATGAAACAGGGGATATCACCACCGATCCCACAGAAATACAATCTACCATCAGAGAATACTACAAACACCTCTATGCAAATAAACTAGAAAATCTAGAAGAAATGGATAAATTCCTCGACAAATACACCCTCCCAAGACTAAACCAGGAAGAAGTTGAATCTCTGAATAGACCAATAACAGGCTCTGAAATTGTGGCAATAATCAATAGCTTACCAACAAAAAGAGTCCGGGACCTGATGGATTCACAGCCGAATTCTACCAGAGGTACAAGGAGGAACTGGTACCATTCCTTCTGAAACTATTCCAATCAATAGAAAAAGAGGGAATCCTCCCTAACACATTTTATGAGGCCAGCATCGTCCTGATACCAAAGCCTGGCAGAGACATAACCAAAAAAGAGAATTTCAGACCAATATCCTTGATGAACATTGATGCAAAAATCCTCAATAAAATACTGGCAAACCGAATCCAGCAGCACATCAAAAAGCTTATACACCATGATCAAGTGGGCTTCATCCCTGGGATGCAAGGCTGGTTCAACATACGCAAATCAATAAATGTAATCCAGCATATTAACAGAACCAAAGACAAAAACCACATGATTATCTCAATAGATGCAGAAAAGGCCTTTGACAAAATTCAACAACTCTTCATGCTAAAAACTCTCAATAAATTAGGTATTGATGGGACGTATCTCAAAATAATAAGAGCTATCTATGACAAACCCACAGCCAATATCATACTGAATGGGCAAAAACTGGAAGCATTCCCTTTGAAAACTGGCACAAGACAGGGATGCCCTCTCTCACCGCTCCTATTCAACATAGTGCTGGAAGTTCTGGCCAGAGCAATCAGGCAGGAGAAGGAAATAAGGGGTATTCAATTAGGAAAAGAGGAAGTCAAATTGTCCCTGTTTGCAGATGACATGATTGTATATCTAGAAAACCCCATTGTCTCAGCCCAAAATCTCCTTAAGCTGATTACCAACTTCAGCAAAGTCTCAGGATACAAAATCAATGTACAAAAATCACAAGCATTCTTGTACACCAATCACAGACCAACAGAGAGCCAAATCATGAGTGAACTCCCATTCACAATTGCTTCAAAGAGAATAAAATACCTAGGAATCCAACTTACAAGGGATGTGAAGGACCTCTTCAAGGAGAACTACAAACCACTGCTCAATGAAATAAAACAGGATACAAACAAATGGAAGAATATTCCATGCTCATGGGTTGGAAGAATCAATATCTTGAAAATGGCCATACTGCCCAAGGTAATTTATAGATTCAATGCCATCCCCATCAAGCTACCAATGGCTTTCTTCACAGAACTGGAAAAAACTACTTTAAAGTTCATATGGAACCAAAAAAGAGCCCGCATCGCCAAGTCAATCCTAAGCCAAAAGTACAAAGCTGGAGGCATCACGCTACCTGACTTCAAACTATACTACAAGGCTACAGTAACCAAAACAGCATGGTACTGGTACCACAACAGAGACACAGATCAATGGAACAGAACAGAGCCATCAGAAATAATGCCGCATATCTACAACTATCTGATCTTTGACAAACCTGATATCACCAAACTTCTAAATAAAGACCCAAAACCTTTCTAATATTAAACACTGAAATAGACCGGGCACAGTGGCTCATGCCTGTAATCCCAGCACTCTGGGAGGCTGAGGTTGGAGGATTACTTGAGGCCAGGAGTTCGAGACCAGCCTGGTCAACATAGTGAGACCTTGTCTCTACCAAATATTCAATAAATAAAAAATTGAAATAAATGTGAGTGATACATACATTTAAGAAAGATTAATAAAATCAAGCAAGATAATTATTTACCCAATGATTCCATTTCAGGGTTGCAGGTGGCCAGAGCCTATCCTGGCAGCTCAGGGTACAGGTGGGAACTAACCCTAGGCAGGATGGTGTTCCATTGCAGGGCTCTCTCTCTCTCTCTCTCTCTCTCTCACACACACACACACACACACTCACACTAGGACAATGTATTTATCTGTTGTAGAGATAGGGTCTTGCTCTGTTGCTCAGGCTGGAGTTCAGTGGTGTAATCATGGCTCACTGCATCCTCAAACTCCTGGGTTCAAGCGATCCTCCTACCTCAGCCTCCTGAGTAGCTGGGACTACAGGTGCGTGCCATCATGCCCTGTTAATTTTTAATTTTTTTGTAGAGATGGGGTCTCACTTTGTTGCCCAGACTGGTCTTGAACCCCTGGACTCAAATGATCCTCCTGCCTGGACCTCCCAAAGTGCTGGGATTACAAGTGTGAGCCACTGCACCTGGCAACACTGGGACAATTTGGACACACCAATTCCCCTAATGTGCACAGCTTTGGAATGTGGGAGCAAACTGGAGTCCCTGAGAAAACCCACGCAGATGTAGGCAGAATGTGCTGACACCACACAGACTGCAGCTCTGGCCAGGAATTGATTTTTTCTCATCAATATTATAACAAAATGATGTGGAATGAAATGATGTTCTTCAAGGATCTGCTGTATAAAATCATTAGTATTTGCATATTACCTACACATATCTGCCCATATACTTTAAATCATCTCTAGATTACTTGTAATTCCGAATACTACCTGTTATGTAAATAGTTATACTGTATTGTTTAGGGAATAATAACAGGAAAAAAAGTCTACATGTTTAGTAAAGATGCAGCCATCCCTTTTTTTCTTCTTCTTTTTAAAAATATCTTCAATCTGTACTTAGTTGAATATATGGATGCAAACCCCATAAATATGGAGGGCTGACTTTATTTTTTGTCTCTCTTTGCTTCCAGGCCTTAGTGCTGTCAGGGACTGTCTTCCAGGACAAGTAGTTTGATATAGCTGATCTACAGGGTTCCCTAGTTGTATTTGTCTGTTCTCACATTGCTATAAAGGAATACCTGGGACTGGGTAATTTATAAAGAAAAGAGGTTTAATTGGCTCACAGTTCCACAGGCTATACAGGAAGCATGATGCTGACATCTGCTCGGCTTCTGGGCAGGCCTTGAGAAATTTTCAGTCATGGCAGAAGTAAAGCAGGACCAGGCACATCTTACATGGCAGAGCAGTAGCAAGACAGAGCAAGAGAGGAGGTGCCACAAAACCAGATCTTGGGAGAACTCACTATTGAGAGAACAGCACCAAGAGGATGGTGCTAAACCATCATGAGGAACCAGCTCCCATGATCCAATTGCCTCCTACCAGGCCCCACTTCCAACATTGGGGATTACAACTGGACATGGGATTTGGGTGGGGACACAGATCTAAACCATACCATTCTGCCCTCAGCCCTTCCCAAATCTCATGTCCTCACATTGCAAAATACAATCATCCCTTCTCAACAGTCCCCCAGCCTTAACTCATTTCGGTATTAACTCAGAAGTCTAAAGTCCAAAGTCTCATGTGAGACAAGGCTAGTCCCACTTATGAGCCTGTAAAATAAAAAAAGTTAGTTACTCTTAAGATACAATGGAGGTATAGGCATTGGGTAAGTACTCCCATTCCAAAAGGAAGAAATTAGCCAAAAGAAAGAGGCTACAGACCCCACACAAGTTCGAAACCCAGAAGGGCAGTCATTACATCTTAAAGCTCCCAAATAATCTCCTTTGACTCCATGTCCCACATCCAGGTCACACTGATGCCTTTCTGCCTGTGTGACTTTGCAGTGTTCAGCCCCTAGTGACTGCTCTCACATACTGGTGTTGAATGTCTGAAGCTTTTCCAGGCACATGGTGCAAACTGTTGGTGGATCTACTATTCTGGCGTCTGGAGGAGAGTGGCCCACTTCTCACAGCTCCACTAGGCAGTGCCCCAGTGAGGACTCTGTGTGGGAGCTCCAACCCCACATTTCACCTCTACACTGCCCTAGTAGAGGCTCCCCGTGAGGGCTCTGTCCCTGAAGCAGGCTTCTGCCTGGACATCTAGGCTTTTCCATACATCCTCTGAAATCTAGGCAGAGACTCCCAAGCCTCAACTCTTTCACTCTGTGCACCTGCAGGCCTAACACCATGTGGAAGCCACCAAGGCTTATGGCTTGCATCATCTGAAGCAGAGGCCTGAGTTCTGGGCCACTTTGAGCCATGGCTGGAGCTGGAGTGGCCAGGATGCAGGGAGCAGTGTTCAGAGGCTGTGCAGGGCAGTGGAGCCCTAGGCCTGTCCCACAAAACCATTCTTCCCTTCTAGGACTCTGGGCCTGTAATAGGAGGGGCTGCTGTGAAGGTCTCTGAAATGCCTTCAAGGGCTTCTCCCCATTGTCTTGTCTATTAGCACTTAGCTCCTTTTTACTTAAGCACACTTCTTCAGCCTGCTTGAATTTTTCCCTGGAAAAATGGGCCTTCTTTTCTACCACATGAGCAGGCTGCAAATGGTTCCAAATATTTACGCTTTGCTTCCCTTTTAAATACAAGTTCCAACTATAGGCCATTTCTTTGTTCATGTATATGTGATAGGTTGTTAGAAGCAGCCAGGCCACATCTTGAACATTTTGCTGCTTAGAAATTTCTTTTGCCAGATACCCCAAATCATCACTCTCATGTTCAAAGTTCCACAGATCCCTAGGGCAGGAGCACAAGGCAGCCAAGTTCTTTGCTAAGGCATAGCAAAAGTGGTCTTTGCTCCAATTCCCAATAAGTTCCTCATTTCCATCTGCGATCTCCTCAGCCTGGCCTTCACTGTCCCTATCACTATCAGTATTTTGGCCACAACCATTTAACCAGTCTGTAGGAAGTTCCAAACTTTCTCTCATCTTCCTATCTTCTTCTGAGCCCTCCAAACTATTCCAATCTCTGCCCATTACCCAGTTCCAAAGTCACTTTCACATTTTTAGGTATCAGTATAGCAATGCCCCACTCTCAGTACCAATTTTCTATATTAGGCTGTTCTCACATTGCCATAAATAAATACCTCAGGTGGGGCACTGTGGTTCATGCCTGTAATCCCAGCACTTTGGGAAGCTGAGGCGGGCAGATCATTTGAGGTCAGGAATTTGAGATCAGCTTGGCCAACATGGTGAAGACCTGTCTCTACTAAAAATACAAAAATAAAAATTAGCTGGGTGTGGGCGTATGCATCTGTAATTCAAGCTACTCAGGAGGCTGAGGCACAAGAATCACTGAACCCAGGAGGCGGAGGTTGTAGTGAGCAACATTGCACCACTGCACTCCAGTCTGGGTGACAGAGTGAGAATCTGTCTCAAAAAAAAATAAAAAAAAGAAATACCTCAGGCTGGGTAATTTATAAAGAAAAAAGGTTTCATTGGCTCATGATTCTGCAGGCTGTACAAGAAGCATGACACTGGCATCTGCTTGGCTTCTGGGGATGCCTCAGGAAACTTACAATCATGGCAGAAGGTGAAGAGGGAGCAGGCATGTCTTACATGGAAGAGCAGAAGAGAGAAGAAGCGAGGAGGTGCCACACATTTTCAAACAGTCAGCTCTCAGGAGAATTCACTCACTATCATGAGAATAGCACCAAGTGGATGGCACTAAGCCATCAGGAGTAACTCACCCCCATGATCCAATCACCTCCCACCAGGCCCCACCTCCAGCAATGGGGATTACAACTGAACATGAGATTTGGGTGGGGACACAGATCCAATCCATATCACTAGTGGAATGAGATGTTGCTGGAAAAGTTGGCAGCGACCAAGACCTGAAGGGCTCTCTTTATTTTGGATTTTATTCTGGAGAGTGTAGGGATTCATGAAAGGATTTTAAGTAAGGGGATGTGATGACTGGGTTTATGTTTTGTAAAGATCACTCTGCAAGCATTGTGGAGGAAGGATGGGAGGAAGAAAATGTCAAAGTTGGGGAGCCCATTTACAAATTAACTGTCCCAGACCAGGCATGAAATGACAAATATTGAGTTAAATCAATTCCAGTGTATACAGAGAGAAAGGAATGGATTTCAAGCACCCCCGCCCTTCTCATACAGAAAGGTATCAGTGGAGGCCTAATGAGGTGCAGGAACTCTCACCCCCACACAGTAGAGATATGGAGCACCCCAGCTTGGTGTCAAAGGAGGCTGAGTGGGAATCTGGACCTTTATCCACATCTGGCAGTAACAAGGCAGCAGTGCTCCCTTCTCCTGCTGGAGTAGTGTCACACACATACAAGAAAACCAGCCAAAAAGAAAGTTAAGATCTAGAGTCTCATAACACAATACTCAAATGTCTCAGATTCCATTGAAAATGAGTGCCAAGTCAAGAGCTAGTAAATCTCAAATTGAATGAAAAAAAAATCAATAGATGCAAACACCAAGATGACAGAGATGTTAGAACTATTTGACAAAGATAAAAATGCTTCAGTGAAAAATTATGAAAATGCTTGAAGTAAGTGAAAAAATTGAAAGTCTCAGCAAAGAAATGAATGAAATAGAAATTTTTAGAAATTAAAAATACAATAAGTAAAATAAAATATCCAGCAGATGAGCTCAATTTGCTGAGGTGACAGAGGAATGAATCAGATAATTTGAAGACAGAACAATAGAAATTGAGCAATAGAGAAAAATAGACTTAGAAAAAATGAACAGAGCTTCAGGGACCTGTGGGTCTATAACAAAAGGTCTAACATTCATGTAACTGAAGATCCAAAGAAAAGGAGAAAGAAGGGACTTCCTTGTAAAAGTACTCATATAAATAATACCAGAAAACTTCCCAAATATGGTAAAATACATAAACCTACAGATTTAAGATGCTGAGTGTATTCCAAACAGGATAAACCCAGAGAAATCTACAACACTAACATAGTCAATCTTCTGAAAACAAAAGACAAAGAAAAAATATTAAAAGCAGAGCAAGATAAACAACACCTTAAGTATAAGGGAAAAAAGTATAAATGTCAGTGAATTTCTCCTCAGAAACCACAAAGGCCAGAAGGAAATGGCAAAACGGTTTTCATGTGCTAGAAGACTGTCAACCCAGAATTTTATACCCAGAGAAAATATCCTTCATGAATAAAGAAGCCACAGCATTCTCAGATGAAGAAAACTATGAGAATTTGTTGGCAGACCACCCTAAGAGAATGACTAAGTGAAGTCCTCTAAACAGAAAGGAAACAATAAAAGAAGGAATCTTGGAATATCAAAGAAGGAAAACATGGAAGTAAAAATACAGGTAAATACAGAACACCTTCCAAAACTCCTATTGAGTTTTCTAAATTATATTTAGTAGTTGAAGCAAAAATTGTAACACAGTCTGGTATTGTTCTAAATATATAAGGAGGAAGTAGTTAACATAAATAATTCTGGGAGGATAAAGGGATGTAAAGAAAGGTAAAGCTTCTATACTTTACTTGAACTGGTAAAATGATGACACTTGTAACTATGATAAAATTTTGTATATATATGTGCTTGTATACACACATATAATTTTATATTATATATAACTGTATATTCTATATATAACTTCATATTTTATAAAATTATACAATAAAATATGTTATATTAGAAATCATGTATCTAAATTATAACACATTTAAATAATAAAATATGTTATATTTTATATTTCTATAAAATGTAAAATTATATAAATATACTTTATATAATTATAAAGTATATTTATATAATATACTATAGATTAAATATTTATAATTTAACTGTAGACTAAATATTTTATAATATACTATAGATTAAATATTTATAATTCAATATTTATAATTTAACTATAGACTAAATATTTTATAATATATTATAGATTAAATATTTTATGTTTCTAAAATAGTTTTTTTTGAGACAAGATCTCATTCTGTTGCCCAGGCTGGAGTGCAGTGGTGTGATCTTGGCTCCCTGCAACCTCTACCTTCCAGACTCAAGCGATTTTCCTATCTTAGCCTCCCAAATAGCTGATATAGATCCTTCCTCTTGTTCCTTTATGGCCACACCCATTTTCCTCCAGCTCCACACCTCCCACTTCCTTAACCTGTGGTAACCACTAATCTGTCCTCCATTTTTTAACCTTCTTTTTGGCTGGCTTTGTGTGTGTGTGTGTGTGTGTGTGTGTGACACTACCCCCGCAGTAGAAGGGGGCACTGCCTTGTGACTACCAGATGGGGTAAAGGTCAGCCTCCTTTGACACCAAGGTGGGGTGCTCTGTGTCTCTACTGTGTGGGGATGAGAGTTCCAGCACCCCACTAGGCCTCCACTGACACCACCACGCTCAGCTAAATTTTGAATTTTTTGTAGAAATGGGGTTTTGTCATGTTACCCAGGCTGGTCTCAAACTCCAGGGCTCAAGTGATCTACTCATCTTGGCATCCCATAGTGCTGGGACTATAGGCATGAGCCACAGTATCAATATCCTGACTGTGATATTGCACTATATATAGTTTTACAATATAATATTGCATTATGAAATTGTATTGTGATAATATAGTATACTGTAATGTAATAATATAATAAATATAATATTCATGCCCAACCGAGAACCCAGAAATTTTTTTTAACTTCATTTACATATATGTGTATTTTTTATAGAGACAAGGTCTCACTATGTTGCCCAGACTGGTCATGAACTCATGGGCTCAAGGTATCTTCTCGTCTCAGCCTGCCAAAGTGCTAGGATTACAAGTGTGAGCCACTGTGTCTTGCTGAGAACCCAAAAATAGAGCCACACAAATATCTCCAACTCATATTTTACAAAAGTGCAAAAACAATTCAATGAAGGAAAGCTAGCCTTTTAAACAAATGGTCCTGGAATATTTGGACACCCATAGGCACAAACACTAACAATAATGAACTTGGACCTAAATCTCACACCTTATAAAAACTTAACCCGGCCAGGTGCAGTGGCTCACGCCTGTAATCCCAGCACTTTGGGAGGCCAAGGTGGGTGGATCACCTAAGGTCAGGAGTTTGAGACCAGCCTGACCAATATGATGTAACCCCGTCTCTACTAAAAATACAAACATTAGCCAGGCGTGGTGGCATGTGCCTGTAATCCCAGCTACTCGGGAGGCTGAGACAGGAGAATCACTTGAACCCAGGAGGCGGAGGTTGCAGTGTGCTGAGATCGCGCCATTGCTCTCCAGCCTGGGCAACAAGAGTGAAACTCCATCTCAAAAAAAAAGAAAGAAAGAAAGAAAAAGAAAGAAAGAAAGAAGCAAGGAAGGAAGGAAAGAAGGAAGGAAGGAAGGAGGGGAAGGAAGGAAAAAAAAAGAAAGAAAAAATAAAGATTAATCCAAATGGATAATGGACATAAATATAACACATAAAACTATAAAATTTTAGCAAGAATTCTAGCAGAAATTCATTCTTCAGGACCTAGGAGTAGGAAAATAATTATTGGACTTGACATTAAATGCAAAATTTATAAAAGCAAAACCTGGCAAATTGGACTTTATCAAAATTAAAAACTTCTTCTGTGATAGATGCTGTTAATAGGATCAAAAGATGAGCTACATACTAGGTGAATATATTTGCAAACCATATACCTGATAAAGAATTTCTTTCTTTCTTTTTTTTGAGGCAGAGTCTCGCTCTGTTGCCCCGGGTTGGAGTGCGGTGGCACCATCCAGGCTCCCTGCACCCTCTGCCTCCTGGGTTCAAGCAATTCTCCAGCCTCCGCTTCCCAAGTAGCTGGGATTACAGGCACACACCACCACACTCATCTAATTTTTGTAGTTTTAGTAGAGATGGGGTTTCACTGTGTTGGCCAGGCTGGTCTCGAAATCCTGGCCTCAAGCAATCCACCTCCCTTGGCCTCCCAAAGTGCTGGGATTACAGGTATAAGCCACTGTACCTGGCCAGTATTTCTTTTCCCTTCCTTGCCTTTTTCTTCCTTCCTTCCTTCCTTCCTTCCTTCCTTCCTTCCTCTCTCCCTCCCTCCTTCCCTCCCTTCTTTCTCTCTTTTCTTTTCCATTCCTCGCTCTCTCTTTTCTTTCTTTCTTTCTCTTTCTTTCTTTCTTTCTTTCTTTCTTTTCTTTCTCTTTCTTTCTTTCCTTCCTTCCTTCTTTCTTCCTTTCCTTTCCTTTCCTTTCCTTTCCTTTCCTTTCCTTTCCTTTCCTTTCCTTTCCTTTCCTTTCCTTTCCTTTCCTTTCCTTTCCTTTCCTTTCCTTTCCTTTCCTTCCTCCCTCCCTCCCTTCCTTCCTTCCTCTCTTTCTTTCTTTCTTTCAACAGAGTTTTGCTCTGTTACCCAGGCTGGAGTACCGTGGTGCCATCATAGCTCACTGCAGCCTTGACCTCCTGGGCTCAGGTGATTCTCCCACCTCAGCTTCTGAGGTAGCTAGGACTACAGGCATGCATCACCACACCCAGCTAATTAAAAAAATTTTTTTTTTTTTTTTTTTTTGTAGCAACAGGGTCTCCCTATGTTGCCCAGGCTGGTCTCCAACTCTTGGGCTCAAGTGATCCTCACACCTTGGTTCCCCAAAGTGCTGGAGTTAGAGGCATGAGCCACTGCTCCCAGCCCTGGATTTTTTTCTTAAATATATAAAGCAGGCTCAAAAATCAATAGTAAAAAAACCACACACAATCCAATTAGAAAATGGCCAAAGACATGAACAGACATTTCACCAAAGAGGATATACAGATGGCAAATGCACATATGAAAAGATATTCAGCATCGTTCGCCATTAAGGAAATGCAAATTCAGTTCACAATGACATACCACTACGCACCTAACAATGGCTAAAATTAAAAACCTTGACCACACCATGTACTGTGGAGGATGCAGAGAAACAGTTTTACTCATATATTACTGGGAGAAAACAGCTTGTCAGTTTCTTAAAAAAACTGAATCTGGATATGACCCAGCAATTTTACTCCTGGGCATTTATCCCAGATAAATAAAAAGTTACCTTCACAAAAAAACCTGTACATAAATGTTTATAACAGTTTCTTAGTAATAGCCAAAACCTGCAAACAACCCTGATGTTCTGTTATGGATGAATGGTTAAACAATGTATGTCCACATCATGGAATACGATCTGCTATGGCTTAAATGTTTGTGCCTCTCCAAAATTCGTGTTGAAGCTTAATCCCCAATGCAATCGCTTTAAGAGGTGAAGCCTTTAGGAGGTGATTAGTCAAGAGGGCTTTGCCCTCACGAATAGAATTAGTGCCTTTGTAAAAGGGATTGAGGGAGTCTGATCCTTTTTGGCTTTTGCCCTTCTGCCATGTGAGGACACAAGCATTCAACCCTTCTGCCATGTGAAAATACAGCAGTCAGAAGGAGCCATGTTGGAAGCAGAGAGAAGCCCTTACCAGACCCAAATCTGCTAGTGCCTTAATTTTGGACTTCCCAGTCTCAAGAACTGTGAGCAATACATTTCTATTATTTATAAATTACCTAGGCTAAAGTATTTTGTTATAGCAGCAGGAATGGATGGAGACAGTATTTAACAATCAAAAGGAGTAAACTGCTGATGAACACAGCAACCTGGATGGATATCCAGAAATTTATGCTGAGTGAAAAAAGCCAATCTCAAAAGGTTGCATATTTTGTGATTTTATATAAAACATTCTTGAAATAATAAAATTATAAAAAGGAGCCCGGCTTGGTGGCTCGCACCTATAATCCCAGCACTTTGGGAGGGCGAGGCAGGCAGATTGCTTGAGCCTAGGAGTTCAAGACCAGCCTGGGCAACATGGCAAAACCCCGTCTCCACAAAATATACTGGTGGCATGCCTGTAGTCCTAGCTACTTGAGGGGCTGAGGTGGGAGGATGGTGTGAGCCTGAGAGGTCAAGGCTGCAGTGAGCCGAGATTGCGCCACTGCACTCCAGCCTGGATGATAAAGACCCTCTCTCAAAAAAAAAATTATAGAAATGGAGAACAGATTACTGGTTACCAGAGGTTAAGGAGGTGAGAGTTATGGAGTGGCAGGGAAGTGGGTATGGCCATAAAGCAGCAAGAGGAGGGCAATGGAAATGCTCTGTATCTTGACTGTATCAGTGTCAATATCCTGACTGTGATATAGAACTATATATAGTTTTACAATATAATACTGTATTATAATACAGTATTATATTGTGTCACTATATTATATTGCATTATACTATAAAATTGTATTGTAATATAATGTTCCTTCCTTGGAGGAAACTGGGTAAAAAGTACGTGGGATCTCTTTATATTATTTCTTACAACTGCATGTACATCTATAATTATCTCAAAATAAAATTTTGGCCAGGTGTGGTGGCTCATGTCTGTGGGAGGATCAGTTGAAGCCAGGAGTTCGAGACCAGCCTAGGCAATGTAGCAAGACCCCATCCCTAGAAAAATAAATGAATAAATAAAACAATTTTAATGAAAATACTATAAAGCAAACAACCGTGTAAACACCTGCCAATTAAGAAAAAAGAACTTGTCCAGGGCTGGTCGTGGTGGCTCATTCCTATAATCCCAGCACTTTGGGAGGCTGAGGCAGGAGAACTGCTTAAGCCCAGGAGTTTGAGACCAACTTGGGCAACAGAGTAAGACCCTCTCTCTACATAAAACAAAATAAACGTAAAACAGAATAAAGTAAAATAAATAAATAAAGTAAAATAAAAATAAAATAAAATAATAGCTAGGCTAGGTGTATGCCTGTGGTCCCAGCTTCTCAGGAGGCTGAAGTGGGAGGACAGCTTGAGCCCAGGAAGTTGAGGCTGCAGTGAGCTATGATCACACCACTGCACCCCAGCTTGGGTGACAAAGCAAGACCCTGCCTCAAAAACAAAAACAAAACAAAACTTGGCCAGCACTTCAGAAAAAAAAAAGCAAAACAACAACAACAACAACAACAAAAAACAAAAAAAAAAACTTGACCAGCACTTCAGAAGCTGCTACATGTCTCTTCCTATTCAAAATTACTTCCCCTAAATGTAACCACTATTCTGACTTTTTTTGTTTGTTTGTTTGAAACAAGGTTTTACTCTGTCACCCAGGCTAGAGCCCAGTGGTGATTATGGCTTACTGCAGCCTCAACTTTCCGGGCTCAAGCAATCCTCCCACCTCAGCCTCCTGAGTAGCTGGGACTACAGGCGTGCACCACCACGCCTGGCTAATTTTATTGTTTTTTAGAGATGCGGTCTCACCCTGTTACCCAGGCTGGTCTGGAACCCCTGGGCTCCAGCAATCCACCTGCCTCAGACTCCCAAAGTGTTGGGATTATAGGCATGAACCGCTGTGCCTGTCCCTTTTTTAAATTTTTACAGCAATAACTTTCTTGCTTTTGTTTATAGTCTTACCACTGTCTCAAAAAAAAAAAAAAAAGAACCTCTGTTCTATACACTCTTTTTTTTGTTTGTTTTTGAGATGGAGTCTCGCTCTGTCATCCAGGCTGGAGTGCAGTGGTGTGATCTCAGTTTACTGCAAGCTCCGCCTCCTGGGTTCATGCCATTCTCCTGCCTCAGCCTCCTGAGTAACTGGGACTACAGGCACATGCCACAGTGCCCGGCTAATTTTTTGTATTTTTAGTAGAGACAGGGTTTCACCATGTTAGCCAGGATGGTCTCGATCTCCTGACCTTGTGATCCACCTGCCTCGGCCTCCCAAAGTGCTGGGATTACAGGCGTGAGCCACTGTGCCTGGCCTGTTCTATACACTTTTAAGATGAAACGTTTTCCTCTAAAACTGCTTCAGTTACATCCCCAACAAGGTTTGATATGAAGTATTTTCCTTATCATTCTGTTAACAATGTTCTATAAGATCACTATGATTTCATTTTTGACCCCCACACATAGGGAGTAGCTTTTATGTTGTTGTTTGGTTATTGATTTCTAGTTTAACTGCAGTGCAGTGAGAGAACATAATCTAAATCATTACCATCCTTTGAAATTTGCTGAGACTACTTCACAGGCAGTATATGGTCAATTTTTAAGGAGTTGTCAGTGTGAAAACTCAGTGGTAGTGTTTGTCATATTAAAAATATAGAAGCTACGTTGTTCAGATGACTAAATTGGAACTTTTCTCCTGCATGTGTCTACATGTCAAATTGTCAGCATGACAAAAGTGACTGATGTGACCGGGTGCCGGTGGCTCACGCCTGTAATCCCAGCACTTTGGGAGGCCGAGGCAGGTGGATCACTTGAGTTCAGGAGATCAAGACCAGCCTGTCAACATGGCGAAACCCCGTTTGTACTAAAAATACAAAAATTAGCCAGTCATGGTAGTGCAAGCCTGTAATCCCGGCTACTTGGGACGCTGTGGCAGTAGAATCGTTTGAACCCAAGAGGTGGAGGTTACAGTGAGCTGAGATCATGCCACTGTTCTCCAGCCTGGGCAACAGAGCAAGACTCCATCTCAAAAAAAAAAAAAAAAGACCGATGTTATTTTTGTATTTTTAAAAACCATTTTGTTGTATATAAAATTTCACAGATTGTGCAGATCACTTTTAAACTCACATAGGTAGGTGTCTTTACAGTGGTAAACTATGAAATGTCAGCATTCAGCCAGATGGTATGATGGAGCAGCAGACGTCAGAATTCAGTGAGGGGACACTGAAGGAACAGATAATGCTCCTGCTTTGCCTTGAAGTGTCATCAATTTGTAATTTCAAGGTTAACTGCAGAAGTGTCTGTAAGTACATTTTATATTAAGGACAGACCAAAAACCAACACATCAAAGCTTCAAAAACTTTGGGAAAGGGTGAGATTAAGAACAAGCACATTTGGCTTATAGTAAATGAACTGAGTTTTATTAACTGCTTTTGTCCATATAAAATGCTGATATTTACTGGAAACCTAGCCACCTTCATAATTATCCAGAAGATAATGTGCAGGCAATAGCAGATATCTCTGACAAAGTGTGTCTCAAAAGTGATTATATATATATATACACACACATATATATTTTTATTTATTTATTTTTTGAGACAGGGTCTTGTTGTGTTGCCCAGGCTGGAGTGCAGTGCCATAATCTCAGCTCACTGCAACCTCCACCTCCTGGGTTCAAGCGATTCTCATGCCTCAGCCTCCTGAGTAGCTGGGATTACAGGCATGCGCCACCATGCCCAGCTAATTTGTGTTTTTAGTAGCGATAGGGCTTCACCATGTTGTCCAGGCTGGTCTCAAACTCCCGACCTCAAGTCATCCACCTACCTTGGCCTCCCAAAGTGCTGAGATTACAGGCATGCACCACCGTGCCTGGGTGCATTTATTTATTAAACATTAGAGGCAGGGTCTTGCTATGTTGCCCAGGCTGATTTTGAACTCCTGGGCTCAAGAGATCCTCTTGTCTCAGCCTTCCAGGTAGCTGGGACTACAGTACAAATTTAATTAATTAATTAATTAATTATTTGTATAGAGTCGAGGTCTCTCTATGTTGCCCAGGCTGGTCTTGAACTCCTGGGCTCAAGGGACCCTCCTGCCTTGGTCTCCAAAAGTGCTGGGATTACAGGTGTGAGCCACTGTGCCCCGCCTACAGTACAAATTTTAAATGGTTGTATCTTCCTGGTTAATTGACCTTTTGTTATTATAAAGTGACTATAATTATCTCTGGTATTGGTTTTTGCCCTAAAGTCAATTTTATCTGATATCATTATGGTCAAACCAACTATCCTATTGCTAATATTTGCTTAGTACTGTATATCTACTTGGAACTCTATAAGACATTCTTTTTCTTGTTTAATACATTTGGAGTTACCCACTTATTGTTACCTATTTTACCCTTTATTTTTTTTCTCCCAACTCAGACCTTTCATATGGGATCATTTTCCTTTGGTCAGAAATGCATCTTTTATAATTTCCTATAGTGGATTTTGATCCTGGCAAACTCTCTTAGCTTTTATTTGTCTAAAAATATTTCTATTTTTCTCTCATTCTTAATAGACATTTTTTTAATTGACATAGAATTCTAGGTCGATGGTTATTTTTAAAAAAATACATTAAAAATATTTTTCCATTGTCTTCTGACTTACATTGTTCTACTGAAGAAATCAATGTCAATGTAATGGTTGCTACTTTGAGGATAATATATTTTATTTAATCTGGCTTTTTAAAAACTGTTTTTATTTATATTTGTTTTTCTTTAGCTTCACTATTTCACTTTTTATTTATATTGCTTAGGTTTTCTTCTTTTTCTTTTCTTTCTTTTTTCTTTCTTTTTTTTTTTTGTTTGTTTAGAGACAAGATCTCACTCTGTTGCTTAGGCTGGAGTGCAGTGGCTCAATCATAGCTCATTGCAGTCTTGAGTTTCTGGGCTCAGGCAATTCTCCTGCCTTAGCCTCCTGGGTAGGTAGGACAGCAGGTGTGTGCCATCATGCCTGGCTAATATTTAAAAATATTTTATGTAGAGATGGGGTCTCACTATGTTGCCCAGGCTGGTCTTGAACTTTTGTCCTCAACAGATCATCTTGCCTCAGCCTCCCAAAGTGTGATTACAGGCATGAGCCATCACACCCAGCCTACATAACTAATACACATTATTTACTTGAATCTTATTTCTTCCTAGTAGTGTTTTGATTATACTAAACCCATTAGAATCTTGGTGCACCCCACTATCCCTACAACTTCAGTTAATAGAACATCTGGGAATGAAATGCAAGGTTTTAATTTTACTACAACTGCTTTTCATGTTTAAAACAATTGTTGATACAAAGCATTCAGGTGATGACATCCATGTAACCAAGGTGAGTGAAGCTGAACCCTGGGAAAGAGTCATAATTGAACTATATGTAATGGCAACTAAAGAGAAAGTTCAATACAAAAAAATTGACTCTAGGGATATCTTTAGGTCTATTTATAATGAAAAAGACAAAGTTCTTCTGTTTCTAGGAAAGAGGGCTGCTTAACATTGGAGTGCTAAACTACTATGAGACCAAATAGAATACTGATTAAATAGAATTTGAGTACTAATTATTGATTAACTTCTGAGATACAAAAGAATCCTGCTTTTATAAATATCATTTTATAAATACCATTTGTTAAACAATATCAACATGTCATTAAGCAGTCTAAATTTTATGGCAATATTATGTAAGCATTCATCCATTAATGGATTTAAATGAGAAACTCAATCAACGTACAGTGAACAAGTATTTTCAGTTCTCATCCTGTCCAGGCACAGTGGCTCACCCCTGTAATCTCAGCACTTTGGGAGGCCACAGCAGGAGGATCTCTTGAGCTCAAAAGTTCAAGACCAGCCTGGGCAACATAGGGAGACCTTGTCTCTACAAAAAAAATTTTAAAAAGTTGTCATCCTTTTAGTAGCCTGTCTGTGAATGATAAGCATTTATATTCAGTAACTGTTTCAATGTGACACAGCAGGAAGGCTGCCATCTGCAAGCCAGGAAGAGAGCACTCACCAGAAACCAAATCGGCTGGCATCTTGATTTTGGACTTCTCAGCCTCCAGAACTGTTAGCAATAAATGTTGATTGTTTAAGCTACCCAGTGTATGGTATTTTGTTATGGCAGCCCAAGGAGACCAATATGTGTGAAATTTTTCATATTTAACTGAAGATTTAACTGTTAACTTGAGAATATTTTACTTAAGGGAAAGAAAAAAGAAAAACAAAAAACAAACAACTCCCCAGAGAGACTCTATGGAAATGCTGCAACTTCTAAAAAGGAGTTTAATTCACATGTACAGTGTATGGGATTCTTTATAAGATTATCATATTTCAATTTATCTGTGGATATGATGGCTCATAGGTTAGTCTGTGTTTAAAGGGTTTTTCATAATAAAACATATTTTCATTTTTATACCAACAAGAATGAGCTTGAATATAATTTCACATCCTATAGGTCTCCGGTTAAAAAATGATTGTTATTTTCTTATATTACAGTTTTTATCAATGAGTCTAACAATACGTAGGAAGCACTCTAAGAATAAAAATAAACACAATCATAGATGGTTAGAGTGGAAGCAAACCCCAGAAGTCATGAAACCCAAGCCTCTAACTTTACTGATGAGGAAAATGAAGTTCAGAGAGGCTTAGGGCTTGCTTATGGTTCTCATAGCTGGCAAGAAAAAAGATAAAGCTTAAAAATGGGGCTCTGAGCCCCTAGTTCAATGTCCTTTCTACCACACTAAGCTGCCTCATCAACAAGGTTTACAGCTTTTCCTCTTCAAATGACCAAGACAATACTTTAAAAGAAGCCATTTCATTAAGAGTACCTTATAGTATATGCATATTATAATACCTTTAGGAGGGCTAAATATATTCTTTGTTAAGTTTTTAAAAGCCATATTTTGTTACTGATTGCTAATATGGTAAATTAATAGAGCAGATGTCAAATCTTTATTTTAAAAGTTTAAAAAACCACTTTTGTATCATCCACATGCAGTTTAGCAACAGAAATACATTTTTAAGCAAATTTTAGATACAATATGACAATTTTACCATTGACCAATTGTTTGATATTGGGATTCTACTTGTACTAGATAAGTTAGAAACTTCAAAAATATCCCAGGATATAGAATATATAATTGAAAATAAACTTACAGGACTCCAAGCATGGAATAGTACTTGGGTAGCCTCTACTTTATCTTCTGTCTTTATAACAGAGATTGACAACTAATGGAATACGTGCTTAAAAGACTCACAAGCCAGGCGCAGTGGCTCACGCCACCGCTTTGGGAGGCTGAGGTGGGCGGATCATAAGGTCAGGAGATCGAGACCATCCTGGCTAACATGGTGAAACCCCATCTTTACTAAAAATGCAAAAAAATTAGCCAGCCGTGGTGGTGGGCGCCTGTAGTCCTAGCTAGTCAGGAGGCTGAGGCAGGAGAATGGCATGAACTCGGGAGGTGGAGCTTGCAGTGAGCCGAGATCGCGCCACTGCACTCCAACCCGGGTGACAGAGTGAAACTCTGTCTCAAACAAACCAACAAACAACAACAACAACAACAAAAGACTCACAAGCTAACAATCTGCATGGCATGGCCAGGGCTGTTGCAGGCCTAATTGTCAGGTGTTCAAGTTATTCTTCATCAGTTTCAAAATTTCTCCATCTTCCTTCTCAGTCTCTTTCTTAAATCTTGTCATATATATCCTTCAGTCACATCCAATTACCAAAGAGAGATTACATGTGTACTATGTCTCCCATGTAAAAATAAGCAAGACTGCATGAAAATTGGGCATGTTATCTCTGAAATGTCAGCAACAATTTCTGTAGAGAGAATTGGGTAAACCATTCAGAATACATTGAGGACCCTTCTGTATTATAGATTGCCAGCTCAATGGAAATATCTCTGCCTATCCTCCCAACTTTTTATGTGGGCAGTTAGTCAAAATGCATACCTGCTTTTGTCTCTCACTCCTTCCAGAGCTCAGGGTTAGGTCTTCACTGCCCTGTGTCCTCTGCTCCAGGAGGTCTAGGTGATTCTGCCACAGCCTCAGCCTCCACCACTCTGTGAACTGCTGGTATTGGAAGATTCATAGCTAAGACTCCAGGGCACCCCTGAAGCCAAGAAATGGTGTCACTATCTCCAAGCCAGACCTGATCACCTGTCTGTAGCAAGAGAAAGAGCCCTGCAATGTGAAGAGACGTGAGACAGTAGCCAAATAGCCAGCCAAGGGCCAAGATGGCCGACTCGAAGCAGCTGCGGTTGGAGGCTCCCACTGAGATGAATGAAACTGTGAATGAATCCTACACTGGCAACTAAGGTATCCAGGATCTCTCACTGGGAAGGACTAGGTGGTTGGCATGATCCACAGAAAGCGAGGAAAGGTAGGGTGGAGTGACAGCCACCCGGGAGCCATATGGAGCAAGGGCAGCTCCACCCCCAGCCAAGGGAGGTGGTGAGTGATTGTGCTACCCTGCCTAGGAAACCATGCTTTTCCCACAGATCTGTGCAACCCACAGATCAGGAGATCCCCTTGTGAGCCCACACCACCAGAGCCTTGGGTGGCAAGTACAGAGCTGCGTAGGTTCTTGTCAGCCACTAAGATTACCGAGTTCCCAGGGGAAGGGGCAGCCAGCATTACTGCAGCTCCAGTCTGCTGTTTTCCCCTGCTGGTGCCGGGGAGACTGGACGGTTTGGACCAAGGAGCAATTCCCCACAGCGCAGCACAGTGGCTGTGGAAGATCGTGGCCAGACTGCCTCTTTAGGCCAGACCTGGACCCATATCTTCTCACTGGGCAGGCCCTCCCTGTGGGAACTTCAGCAATTCCAGCCAGGGTTTTATGGACAGAACTTTGATCTCCCTGGGATGGAACCCCTTGGGGGAGGGGCAGCCACAGTCTCTGCAGATCAGCAGACTTAGTTTTTCCCCCTGCTGGCTCTGTGGAATCTAGGCAGTTTGGGAGTGGGATACCCCCAGCACTGTGCACCCTCTCTGGTAAGTGGCAGCTAGAGTGCTTGGTTAAGCAAGTCCCTGATCTCTTGCTTTCTGACTGGGTGAGACCTGCCCCCATCCCAGCAGGGGTCATCAGACATTATACAGGAGCGTTTCTGCTAGCATCAGGTGAGTGCCCCTCTGGGACAGAGATCCCAGAGGAAGGAACAGGCATCCATCTTTGCTGTTCTGCGGCCTCCACTAGTGACACCTCCAGGGGTGGGAAGAACCCAGAGAAATAAGGTCTAGAGTGGACCCCAAGCAAACTGCAGCAGCCCTGTGGAAGAGGGACCTGACTGTTAAAAGAAAAACAAATAAAACAACAACAGCATCAACAAAAATGTCCCCCCCAAAATTCCATCCAAAGGTCAGCAGCGTCAAAGACCAAAGCTAGATAAATTCAGGAAGATGAGAATCAACACAAAAATGCTGAAAACTCAAAAAGCCAGAATGCCTCTTCTCCTCCAAGTGATTGCAACACCTCTCCAGCAATGGCACAGAACTGGCCTGAGGCTGAGATGGATCAACTGACAGAAGTAGGCTTCAGAAGGTAGGTAATAACAAACTTTGCTGAGCTAAAGGAGCATGTTCTAACCCAATGCAAAGAAGCTAAGAACTGTGAGAAAACATCACAGGAGCTGTTAACCAGAATAACCAGTTTAGAGAGAAACATAAATGACCAGATGGAGCTGAAAAACACAATACAAGAACTTCACAATGCAACTGCAAGTATCAATAGCCAAATAGACCAAGCAGAGGAAAGAATTTCAGAGCTTGAAGAATGTCTTGCTGAAATAAGACAAGCAGACAAGATTAGAGGGGAAAAAAAATGAAAAGGAATGAACAAAACCTCCGAGAACTGTGAGATTATGTAGAAAGACTGAACCTACGACTGATTGGGGCACCTGAAAGAGATGGGGAGAACAGAACCAAGTTGGAAAACATACTTCAGGATATTATCCAGGAGCACTTCCCCAAACTAACAAGGCAGGCCAACATTGAAATTCAGGAAATCCAGAGAACCCCAGTAAGATACTCCATGAGAAGACCAACCCAAGACACATAATTATCAGATTCTCCAAGGTCAAAATGAAAGAAGAAAGGTCAGGTCTCCTACAAAGGGAACCCCATCAGAATAACAGTGGACCTCTCAGCAGAAACCCTACAAGCCAGAAGAAATTGGGGGCCAATATTCAACACTCTTAAATAAAAAAATTTCCAATCCAGAATCCTTATATCTGGCCAAACTAAACTTCATTAGTGAAGGAGAAATAAAATCCTTTTCAGACAAGCAAATTCTGATGAAATTTGTCACTGCCAAGACTGCCTTGCAAGAGCTCCTGAAGGAAGCACTAAATATGGAAAGGGAAAAAATGTTACCAGCCACTACAAAAACACACTGAAGTATGCAGACCAATGACACTATGAAGCAACTACCTCAACAAGTCTGGAAAATAACCAGCTAGCATCATGATGACAGGATCAAATTCACACATAACAATGTTAACCTTAAGTGGAAATTGGCTAAATGCCCCAATTAAAAGACACAGAATGGCAAGCTGGATAAAGAGTCAAGCCCCATCAGTGTGCTGTATTCAAGAGACCCATCTTATGTGCAAAGACACACATAGGTTCAAAATAAAGTGATGGCGGAAAATCTACCAAGCAAATGGAAAGCAGAAAAAAGCAGGGGTTACAGTCCTAGTTCCTGACAAAACCAACTTTAAACCAACAAAGATCGAAAAAGACAAAGAAGAGCATTACATAATGGTAAACAGTTCAATTCAACAAGAAGACCTAACTATTCTAAATATATATGCACCCAGTACAAGAGCACCCAGATTCATAAAACAAGTTCTTAGAGACCGACAAAGAGACTTAGACTCCCAAACAATAATAGTGGGAGACTTTAACACCCAACTGTCAATATTAGATCATCAAGACAGAAAATTAACAAGGATATTCAGGACTTGAACTCAGCTCTGGCTTCAGTGGACCTGATAGATATCTACAAAACTCTCCACCCCAAAACAATAGAATATAAATTCTTCTTGATGCCACATGGCAACTTACTCTAAAATCAATCAATCACATAATTGGAAGTAAAACATTCCTCAGCAAATGCAAAAGAACTGAAATTATAACAAAAAGTCTCTTAGACCACAGTACCATCAAATTAGAACTCAAGACTGAGAAACTCACTCAGAACCACATAACTACATGGAAATTGAACAACCTGCTCCTGAACAACTCCCAGGTAAATTATGAAATTAAAGCAGACATCAAGAAGTTATTTGAAACCAATGAGAATGAAGAGACAATGTATCAGAATTTCTGAGATGTAGCTAAAGCAGTGTTAGGAGGGAAATTTATAGCACTAAAGGCCCACATAAAAAAGCTGGAAAGATCTCCAATCAACATCTTAATGTCACAACTAAAAGGCCTAGAGAACCAAGAGCAAACAAACCCCAAATCTAGCAGAAGACAAGCAATAACCAAGATCAGAGCAGAACTGAAGGAGACAGAAAGAATCCTTTAAAAAAATCAACAACTCCAGGAGCTGGTTTTTTGAAAAAATTAATAAAATAGATAGACTGCCAGCTAGACTTATAAAGAATAAAAGAGAGAAGAATCAAATAGACACAATAAAAAATGATAAAGGGGATATCACCACTGACCCCACAGAAATACAAACAATACTATACAAATACAAAAATACTATAAAAACCTCTACGCAAATAAACTAGAAAATCTAGAAGAAAAGGATAGATTCCTGAACACATACACCCTCCCAAGACTGAGCCAGAAGAAGTTGAATCCCTGAATAGACCAATAACAAGTTCTGAAATTGAGGCAGTAATAAATAACCTACAGACCAAAAAAAAGCCCAGGATCAGACAGATTTATAGCTGAATTCTACCAGAGATACAAAGAGGAGCTGGGACCATTTCTTCTGAAACTATTTCAAACAGTTGAAAAGGAGGAACTCCTCCCTAATTCATTTTATTAGGCCAGCATCATCCTGATACCAAAACCGGGCAGAGATACAATAAAAAAAAGAAAACTTCAGGCCAATATCCATGATGAAGATCGATGCAAAAACCCTCAATAAAATACTGGCAAACTAAATCCAGCAGCACATCAAAAAGCTTATCCACCACGATCAAGTTGGCTTCATCCCTGGGATGCAAGGCTGGTTCAACATATGCAAATCAATAAACATTCATCACATAAATAGAACTAAAACCACAGTGACCATCTCATTAGATGAAAAAAAGGCCTTTGATAAATTCAACATCCTTTCATGTAAAAAAGTCTCAATAAACTAGGTATTGATGGAACATACATAAAAATAATGAGAGCCATTTATGAAAAACCCATAGCCAATATCATACTGAATGGGCAAAAGTTGGTAGTATTCCCCTTGAAAACTGGCACAAGACAAGGATGCCCCATCTTACCACTCCTATTCAAGATAGTATTGGAAGCTCTGGCCAGGGCAATCAGGCGAGAGAAAGAAATGAAGGATATTAGAATAGGAAGAAAGGAAGTCAAACTGTCTCTGTTTGCAGATTTTATATCTAGAAAACCCCATTTTCTCAGCCCAAAAGCTTTTTTTTTTTTTTTTTTTTTTGGAAAAAAGTTTTCCCCTTTCCCCCCGGGTGGAGTACAATGGGATTATTTTTGGTCACTGCAACCTCTGCCTCCTGGGTTCAAGCGATTCTTGTTCCTCAGCCTCCTGAGTAGCTGGGACTACAGATGTGTGCCACCACACCCAGCTAATTTTTGTATTTTTAGTAGAGACGAGGTTTTGCCACGTTGGCCAGGCTGGTCTTGAACCCCTAACCTCAGGTGATCCGCCTGCCTCAGCCTCCCCAAATGCTGGGATTACAGGCATGGGCCACTGCACCTGGCCACAAGACTTCTTAAGCGACTTCAGCAAAGTCTCAGAATACAAAATCAATGTGCAAAATTCACAAGCATTCCTATACACCAACAACAGATAAGCAGAGAGCCAAATCATGAATGAACTCCCATTTACAATTGGTACAAAAGAGAATAAAATACCTAGGAATACAGCTAACAAGGGAAGTGAAGGACCTCTTCAAGGAGAGTTACGAAACACTGCTCAAGGAAATCACAGAGGACACAAACAAATGGAAAAACATTCCATGCTCAAGGATAGGAAGAATCAATATCATGAAAACGGCCTTACTGTCCATAGTAATTTATAGGTTCAATGCTAGTCTCATTAAGCTACATTGACATTCTTCACAGAATTAGAAAAAGCTACTTTAAAATTCACATGGAACCAAACAAGAGCCCGTACAGCTAAGACAATCCTAAGCAAAAAGAACAAAGCTGGAAGCATCACACTAACAGACATCTAACCACACTACAAGGCTACAGTAACCAAAACAGGATGGTGCTGGTACAAAAACAGACACATAGACCAATGGAACAGAAGAGAGAACTCAGAAATAAGACTGCACATCTACAACCATCTGATCTTTGACAAACCTGACAAAAATAAGCAATGGGAAAAGGATTCTCTATTTAATAAATGGTATTGGGAAAACTGGCTAGCCATATGCAGAAAATTGAAACTGGACCCCTTCCTTAAATCTTATACAAAAATTAACTCAAGATGGATTGAAGACTTAAATGTAAAACCCAAAACTGTAAAAACCCTAGAAGAAAATCTTGGCAATACTGTTCAGGACACAGGCCCGGTCAAAGATTTCATGATGAAAATGTCAAAAGCAATTGCAACAAAAGCAAAAATTGACAAATAGGGTCTAATTAAACTAAAGAGCTTTTGCACAGCAAAATAAACTATCATCAGAATGAACAGACAGCCCACAGAATGGGAGAAAGTTTTTGCAATCTATCCATCTGACAAAGGTCTAATATCCAGAATCTACAAGGAACTTAAACAAACGTACAAGAACCAGAACAAACAACCCTATTAAAAAGTGGGCAAAGGATATGAACAGACACTTTTCAAAAGAAGACATTCATGTGGCCAACAAACATATGAAGAAAGCTCAACATCACTGATCATTAGAGAAATGCAAATCAAAACTACACTGAATATCATCTCATGCCAGTCAGAATGGCAATTATTAAAAAGTCAAGAAACAACAGATGCTGGTGAGGCTGTGGAGAAATAGGAATGCTTTTACACTGTTGGTGGGAATGTAAGTTAGTTAAACCATTGTGGAAGACAGTGTGGTGATTCCTCAAAGATCTAGAACCAGAAATACCAGTTGACCCAGCAATCCCATTACTGGGTATGTACCCAAAGGAATATAAATTATTCTATTACACATATGTTTATTGCAGCACTATTCACAATAGCAAAGACATGGAATCAACCTAAATGCCCATCAATGATAGACTGGATAAACAAAATGTGGTACATATACACCATGAAATACTACACAGCCATAAAAAGGAATGAGATCATGTCCTTTGCAGGGACACGGATGGAGCTGGAAGCCATTATCCTCAGCAAACTAACACAGGAACAGAAAACCAAACACCACATGTTCTCCCTTATAAGTGGGAGCTGAACAATGTTGCCATTGCTTTTGGTGTTTTAGTCATGAAGTCCTTGCCCATGTCTGTGTCCTGAATGGTATTGCCTAGGTTTTCTTCCACAGTTTTTATGGTTTTAGGTCTAACATTTAAGTCTTTAATCCATCTTAAATTAATTTTTGTATAAGGTGTAAGAAAGGGATCCAGTTTCAGCTTTCTACATATGGCTAGCCAGTTTTCCCAGCACCATTTATTAAATAGGGAATCTTTTCCTCATTTCTTGTTTTCGTTAGGTTTGTCAAAGATCAGATGGTTGTATATGTGTGGTGTTATTTCTGAGACCTCTATTCTATTCCATTGGTCTATATATCTGTTTTGGTACCAGTACTATAGTGTTTTGGTTACTGTAGCTTTGTAGTATAGTTTGAAGTCAGGTAGCATGATGCCTCCGCTTTGTTCTTTTTGTTTAGGATTGTCTTGGCAATGTGGGCTCTTTTTTGGTTCCATATGAACTTTAGTTTATTCCAATTCTGTGAAGAAAGTCATTGGTAGCTTGATGGGGATGGCATTGAATCTATAAATTACCTTGGGCAGTATGGCCATTTTCACGATATTGATTCTTCCTATCCATCAGCATGGAATGTTCTTCCATTTGTTTGTGTCCTCTTTTATTTCGTTGAGCAGTGGTTTGTAGTTCTCCTTGAAGAGGTCCTTCACATCCCCTGTAAGTTGGATTCCTAGGTATTTTATTCTCTTTGTAGCAATTGTGAATGGGAGTTCACTCATGATTTGGCTCTCTGTTTGTCTGTTATTACTGTATAGGAATGCTTGTGATTTTTGCACATTGATTTTGTATCCTGAAACTTTGCTGAAGTTGCTTATCAGCTTAAGGAGATTTTTTTTTTTTTTTTTTTTTTTTTTTTTGAGACAGAGTCTCACTCTGTCACCCAGGCTGGAGTGCAGTGGTGCGATCTCAGCTCACTGCAAGCTCCGCCTCCCAGGTTCACACCATTCTCCTGCCTCAGCCTCCCGAATAGCTGGGACTACAGGTGCCCACCACCACCCACTAGTTGTTCTGTATTTTTAGTGGAGACAGTGTTTCACCATGTTAGCTAGGACGGTCTCAATCTCCTGACGTCATGATCCGCCTCGGCCTTCCAAAGTGCTGGGATTACAGGCGTAAGCCACCTCGCCCGGCCGGCTTAAGGAGATTTTGGGCTGAGAAGACTGGGTTTTCTAAATACACAATCCTGTCATCTGCAAACAGGGACAATTTGACTTCCTCTTTTCCTAATTGAATACACTTTATTTCTTTCTCTTGCCTGATTGCTCTGGCCAGAACTTCCAACACTATGTTGAATAGGAGTGGTGAGAGAGGGCATCCCTGTCTTGTGCCAGTTTTCAAACGGAATGCTTCCAGTTTTTGCCCAGTCAGGATGATATTGGCTGTGGGTTTGTCATAAATAGCTCTTATTATTTTGAGATACGTTCCATCAATACCTAGTTTATTGAAAGTTTTTAGGATGAGGGCTGTTGAATTTTGTCGAAGGCCTTTTCTTCGTCTATTGAGATAATCATGTGGTTTTTGTCATTGGTTCTGTTTATGTGATGGATGACATTTATTGATTTGTGTATGTTGAACCAGCCTTGTATCCCAGGGATGAAGCCAACTTGATCGTGGTGGATAAGCTGCTGGATTCAGTTTGCCAGTATTTTATTGAGGATTTTCGCATCAATTTTCATCAGGGATATTGGCCTGAAATTTTCTTTTCTTTTCTTTTTTTTTTTTTTTTTTTGAGACGGAGTCTTGTTCTGTCGCTCAGGCTAGAGTGCAGTGGCGCCATCTCGGCTCACTGCAAGCTCTGCCTCCAGGGTTCACCCCATTCTCCTGCCTCAGCCTCCTGAGTAGCTGGGACTAGAGGCGCCCGCCACCATGCCTGGCTAATTTTTTTTTGTATTTTTAGTAGAGACGGGTTTTCGCCGTGTTAGCCAGGATGGTCTTGATCTCCTGACCTCATGATCCGCCTACCTCAGCCTCCCAGAGTGCTGGGATTACAGGAGTGAACCACTGCACCCAGCTGAAATTTTCTTTTTTTGTTGTGTCTCTGCCAGGTTTTGGTATCAGGATGATGCTGGTCTCATAAAATGTGTTAGGGAGGATTCCCTCTTTTTCTATTGTTTCTACTGAGGGGCGGTTGCAGTGAACCGAGATCACACCACTGCACTCCAGCCTGGGTGACAGAGTGAGACTCTGTCTCAAAAAAAAAAAACAAAACAAGAAACAAAACATGACTACCATGCATAATGAGAATTGACTGTATTTAGTGTACATTTTTTAAAAGATGAAATGAAGGGGAAATTATCTTATGTTTTCCGTGCTGAAATACTTGAGTGCATTATTAGGAGCTATATATTTATCTTATTCACAATAATCTTATGAATCTTAGTTTTCTTTTTATTTTTCTCCAGCTTTATTGAGTTGTAATTGACAAATAAAGTCGTGTAAGTTTAAGGTGTACAATATGTTGTGAAATGATGACCACAATCAAGTAAGTTAACATATCTATCACTTCACCTAGTTATGGGTATTCTGAGTTTTGGTTTTCGTGGTGAGAACATTTAGCTGCTAAAGTCTTAATTACGCCTTGATATATTATCAATACTTTCAAAATAATAGGGAAAAGGGGCCTCTTTGTAATATTTCTGAACCAAAAAGAATGCCTCAGGAGTGCAAGTTACAAACCCAAATGCCTGCAGGGCCAAGCAGGTATTTAGCACTGTCAGTCAAGTGTTTTGGAAACACCCCCTTGTGGAAGCTTCATTACCTGGCACTGCAATTTCCAGTGTTTGCAACTAAATTGGAATGATTTGTTACCATGTGAGGGCCAGATAGAGTAGCAGGGCTATCAGTGTATGGCCTCTACTCTAGAATGTTGCCACTGCATATAACGTTGACTTTTTTCGTTTGTTTTGAGACGGAGTCTCGGAGTCTCGCTCTGTTGCCCAAGCTGGAGTGCAGTGGTGCGATCTTGGCTCACTACAACCTCCGCCTCCTGAGTTCAAGCAATTCTCATGCCTCAGCCTCCCAAGTAGCTGGGAATACAGGCACACGCCACCACACCCAGCTGATTTTTGTATATTTTGTAGAGATGGGGTTTCGTCATGTTGCCCAGGCTGGTCTCGAACTCCCGGGCTCAAGTGATCCTCCAGCCTCTGCCTCCTAATGTGCTAGGATTACAGGTGTGAGCCACCACGCCCAGCCTCATGTTGACTTTTTAAAATTTTATTATTATTATACTTTAAGTTTTAGGGTACATGTGCACAATGTGCAGGTTTGTTACATATGTATACATGTGCCATGTTGGTGTGCTGCACCCATTAACTCGTCATTTAGCATTAGGTATATCTCCTAATGCTATCCCTCCCCCCTCCCCCCACCCCACTCATGTTGACTTTTTAACATAGTTTTCTTCTCATTATCTTTTTTTTTGTTTGTTTGTTTTTGGAGACAGAGTCTCAGTCTGTCACCCAGGCTGGAGTGCAGTGGCGTGATCTCGGCTCAGTGCATCCCCTGCCTCCCGGGCTCAAGCAGTTCTCCTGCCTCAGCCTCCCGAGTAGCTGGGATTACAGGCATGTGCCACCATGACGCCTGGCAAATTTTTGTATTTTTAGTTGAGACGGGGTTTCACCATGTTGGCCAGGCTGGTCTCAAACTCCTGACCTCAGGTGATCCGCCCATCTCCGCCTCCCAAAGTGCTGGGATTACAGGTGTGAGTCACCACACCCGGCCAGTAGTTGTGTTTCATAAGGTCACTGCAATCACTGAATTTGCTCACAGGAGAAATACAGGGTTAGAATCCTGAGAGCCTCTGTCCCAATATTTTCGTAAACTGATCAATACGTAGCCTTGTTTTATGTGTGGTTCTGTTTAAAGACACTTATTTAATATATATTGTTCATTCATTAACTCTTGTTTTACATATAGTTCTGTTTAAAGACATCTTGGTTAATATATATTGTTCATTCACGAACTCCTGGCCAACAGCACTCTCACACCCGAATGAAGCTTATCTCACACACATATTTTCTCTGTAAGGCACACTGCAACTTTCTTGTACTTGAAACACTAGATCGCCCTTCAAGCACCATGCTTGGGGGCCATTTCACAGGCAAAATCACCACCCAAATGCACAAAATAGGAACAACGTGGCACTAAATAGATTTTGTAAAGAACATTTGTTTGCAGTAGGAGAGTTGAAACAAGAAGGCAGCGTGTCACCTTGTTTCAACTCAGCTGGGAATGTGCCAGGTGGGCAACTCAAATTTTTGCCACTCTGACCATATGTTTGTCCATGAATGACCAGGCAAGTGACATGAGTTTTGTTTTTGAGATAGGATCCTGCTGTTGCCCAGACTGGAGTGCTGCAGTGAGATCATGGCTCATGATAAAACTTGAATGGATAAAGAATTGCTTCCTAGGCCAGGCGCGGTGGCTCACGCTTGTAATCCCAGCACTTTGGGAGGCCGAGGCGGGCGGATCACGAGGTCAAGAGATCGAGACCACGGTGAAACCCCGTCTCTACTAAAAATACAAAAAAATTAGCCAGGCGTGGTGGCGGGCGCCTGTAGTCCCAGCTATTCGGAGAGGCTGAGGCAGGAGAATGGCGTGAACCCGGGAGGCGGAGCTTGCAGTGAGCCGAGATTGCGCCACTGCACTCCAGCCTGGGCGACACAGCGAGACTCCGTCTCAAAAAAAAAAAAAAAAAAAAAAAAGAATTGCTTCCTATAGATGAGCAAAGAAAGTGGTTACTTTTTTCTTTTCTTTTTGAGACAGGGTCTTACTCTGTCACCCAAACCAGAGTGCAGTGGAGCCATCACGGCTTACTGCAGCCCCGACCTCATGAACTCAAGTGATCCGCCTGTGTCCTGAATTTATTCCTTCCAGTGGGTTCTTGGTCTCGCTGACCTCAAGAATGAAGCCGCGGACCCTTGCCGTGAGTGTTACAGCTCTTAAAGATGGTGTCTTGGCTGGGTGAGGTGGCTTATGCTTGTAACCCCAGCACTTTGGGAGGCCAAGGCAGGCGGATCATGAGGTCAGGAGATCGAGACCATCCTGACTAACATGGTGAAACCCTGTCTCTACTAAAAATACAAAAAATTAGCCAGGCGTCCTGGCGGGCGCCTGTAGTCCCAGCTATTCGGGAGGCTGAGGCAGGAGAATGGCGTGAACCCGGGAGGCGGAGCTTGCAGTGAGCCGAGATCGTGCCACTGCACTCCAGCCTGGGCGACAGAGCAAGACTCCATCTCAAAAAAAAAAAAAAAAAAAAATGCCGTGTCCAGAGTTTGTTCTTTCAGATGTTCAAATGTGTCCAGAGTTTCTTCCTTCCGATGGGTTCGTGGTCTTGCTGACTTCAGGAGCGAAGCCGTGGACCTTCGTGGAGAGTGTTACAGCTCTTAATGGTGGTGCAGACCCAAAGGGTGAGCAGCAGCAAGATTTATTGTGAAGAGCAAAAGAACAAAGCTTTCACAGCATGGAAAGGGACCCAAGCCGGTTGCCGCTGCTAGCTCGGGTGGCCAGCTTTTATTCCCTCATTTGGCCCTGCCCACATCCTGCTGATTGGTCCATTTTACAGAGTGCTGATTGGTGCACTTACAAACCTTTAGCTAGACACAGAGTGCTGACTGGTGCATTTTTACAGAGTGCTGATTGGTGCGATTACAAACCTTTAGCTAGACAGAGTGCTGATTGGTGCATTTACAATCCTCTAGCTAGACAGAAAAGTTCTCCAAGTCCCCACTCGACCCAGGAAGTCCAGCTGGCTTCACCTCTCCCACCTCAGCCTCTCAAGAAGCTGGGACTACAGGTGTGCCTTACCATGTCTGGCTAATTTTTGTAGAGTTGGGGTTTTACAACATTGGCAATATTATAGTTATGCTTTTGATGTATTCACACAATAGAATGTCAAGGATAGTTTTCTTTAAGTCAACAGAATAATAAATTTTGTTATTCTGTCTGCTCAGCCATACATAGGCACAGCTTAGTTTAGTCTTTACGTAGACAAGACCCCTGTATACAAAAAACTTAAAGACGGTGCCTTCCTCTGCTTGCTTTCTGAGGATGCCCTACTCTGGAAAGAAGTAGCTTTCAATAAAATATCTCCTTCTCACCCTTCCTGTGCGAGATCCAAGAACCCTCTCTGGGGGTCTGGATGGAGACCGCCTTTTCCAGTAACATTTTCACCTTCTCTTTAATAGAGCAACTGAACACAGGTGTTCTTCTAGGTAGAATCACCTTTCCAGGATGTCTTGGGCCCTTTACGTGTAACTCAACATAAAATCAGATCTACGGATGCTCGGGGATATGGAGCCATGGAGGTGGCTGCTCACAGGTCCACTAACAGAGCCTGCAGGAGACCTGGGGTTGGCTGATGGCCACCCTCTGCTCCCTGCAGCATTTATTGGAGACAGTGCCCTCTGCAGGCCATTCCCAACCAAGGACTGAACCCTGCAAGGGTCTTAGATCCTGGCCATTCCTGCTGGACAGGAGACTCCTCTAATGTCTACTTGTTGACCAAGACTTTCTTAGGAGTTTTTTAGGGTTTCCCTGCTGCTCTTGCTCCCTTTTGCCTCTATCCTCCCTCTTGTACATCTAATTCCATCTTGGCAGCTGCTTCTCAGATGACCCAGGCTACAACAGGACCCTAAATTCAGTTTTTAGATTTACAAGAAAATCTATAAATTCCTACAGTTAATTCCCTGGACCCCAGAACTTCAGGGTGATTAGCATAGAGGAGTGCATGAGCAGATAGGCTTGGATCGTCTGCTAATTGTGGGCTGTAGGTTTCAAGACTCATCAGATGTTACCAACTGTCTAAACAGAACTTCTTCACTGATAGTAATTCCTATATTAATAACATTTTCTCCTTTTGGCTAAATCATTACCACAGAACAACTTACTTGTTTTTACAGTGGTCTACGGATCAAACATTTTCCCTTACAGGAATTTACAAAAAAGTTCAAGCTGTTCCTTCCTTCCTTCCTTTCTTCCTTCCTTCCTTCCTCTTCCTCCTCCTCCTCCTTTTCTTTCTCTTTTTCTTTCTTGCTCTCTTTCTTTCCTTCTTTCTCTTTCCTCTTTCTTCTTTCTTGTCTTTCTCTCTCCCTTCTTCTCTTTCTTTATTTTCTTTTCTTTCTTTTCACCTTCCTTTCTTTTTCATTCTTTCTTTTCCATAATACTTGCTGTCATTTAGAATCCCCAACCTGGCATTTTTAATTTCATGGTTGCATTAAAAACGTTTTTTAAAAAATATTTTCATCTTTCTTTGGCTCCCTGGTCAGAGGAAAGAATGAACAAGGTTGAATTTTGGACATCAAATTCTGTTTTTTTCTTGGTTGACTCTGTTGCAGATAAATAGATTTGAGATATCTGTTCCTCATTCATGCAACAGTTGCTTAATAACTACTATATGTAGGGAACTAGTTGCTGAAAGAAAGGACCAGATGAAAAAGAAATATATAGGAATTTCTGAGACGGAAAGGGAGGATTACATTAAATACAATAGCTGTTAGTCTGTTTAAAATGCTCAAAATATCTTAGACTGCGTGGCTTATAAACAACAGGAACTTATTTCTCACAGTTCTGGAGGCTGGGAAGTCCAAGATCAAGTTGCCAGCAGATTTGGAATCTTGTGAGGGCCACTTCCTTCATTAAATGGATATCTTGTCTTTGTAGCCTCATTTGGTGGAATGGGCAAACAAGAGGTTAGTGACCTTCCTCAGGCCCCCTTTATAAGAGCACTAATCCCATTCTGGAGGGTGGGGCCCTGTGACCTAATCACCTCCCAAAGGCTCCACCTCTTAATCCTATCACAGGGGATTAGGTTTTAACATATGAATGGTGCGGGGGGTGGGGGTGAGGGACACAGACATTCAGACCGTAGCACTAACTTGCCTTGGTTATATTTCAACTCCATATAAAAAACCAGACACTTCCAAAATTGAGGCTGTGGCATATAAAGGTGACAATTCCATCTTTGTAAACAAAAATAACTAATTTCTGAAACTGCTACCTATTTTAGATAGATCAATCTGTGTCAGTGAGGTAATATTTTTCTTTTAAATCCCAAAAGAAAAAACATGCCCTTTATTGTAATATAATATAATTAAAGCAGAACAGAATTCACCAGAAGGAATGAGTATCATTAGATACTTCATTGTAACAGTAGCTTCTGAGATTTATGAATGGCATGATGATAAATCAGAAAGTGAGCGCTGGCTCCCTCTCTTTTTTAAAGTACATTATTTTTATTTTTATTTATTTTTGAGACAGGATCCCACTCTGTCACGCGGGCTGGAGTGCAGTGGTGAGATTGTGGCTCACTGCAGTCTTGACCTCCCAGGCTCAAGCAATCCTCCTGCCCCAGTCTCCCAAGTAGCTGGGACTGCAGGTGCACATCACCATACCCGGCTAATTTTTAAATTTTTTTGTAGAGACAGGATCTGGCTTTGTTGCCCAGGCTGTTCTTGAACTCCTGGCCTCAAATGCTCCTCTTGCCTGGGCCTCGCAAAGTACTGGGATTACAGGCTTGAGCCATTGCTAACTCTGGCTCTCTTTTATTCAATCCTAGGAAATTTTCATGAGATATAGCTAATTACAATCACTTACGCAGAGACAGAATCTATCATATAGATGTTTCTATAAATAGTTCTAAATTGAGGACCAAAGAGGGGAAAGACCATTAAAGACAGAAGGACCAACCACAGCCTGACCCAAAAATATTTTTCCAAGAGAAGAACCTAAGCCATGGTCAGATAAGTTATCTGATTATTTTTCTCCATTGCAATGCTTATAATATCATTTAAAATTATTATCAGTTTCTTTGCTGCAAGCCTAACTGCAAAATTATTTAGAATAGTTGAGTGATAAACACATGGTATAGGAAGGGCTCATTAAATGTTTGTGGTATCTTCTTTACCTTTAAAGATAAATGCTTGAATTAAAAGGATAAGCATGAATTTGGCCTTCTTTATTTTTATTGTAAATTTACAACATAGGAAAAGCATGTGAGTATGAATGATACTAAAGTATTTATAATAAAGCTTATTAATTTTCTGTTCTTTAATCTACATATGATCATGCATAATAATGAATTTCTTTAGGTGTGGAGGGCAGAGAATGGAGAACCAACCTAGGAAATTTATAGAGGCTGTTAAAGAAGACATCGACACAATCAATGCATAGATAGTATTATTCAAATACATCATCAAAGGAAACTTGTCTGAGTTTCAAAACAAAATCTAAAGATACACAAAGTGCTCCCTGGATTCTAAGTGACACCTGCTAAAAACAATTTTAATTACAAGGGTAAAGGAAAAAAAGAACTATCAGTATCTGGCAAAACCATGAGTTATTCCCAAAGGAAGGAAATGATTTCTTTCCTACTTTCTCACTTTTTCTAGGACAAGGAAAATATCTTTTTAAAGCCATATTCTTAACAAAGCAGTTCAGATGAAATCTCTTTTTTGTTTTTGGTGACCACTATGAAAACAAGCAAATGAAGAGAAAACCTGAACTTGCTAATGGTGTAAACCTTTAACATGTAGGGACTCTGTGCAAAGATTATTTTAACTAAACAAAGAAATCAACATAAAGGCCATTATTGCCAGCTAACATGTTCAGTAATTGCAAGCATCTTTAAGAAAATTCACATTGAACAAAATCAGGAGGGTTTTCTTTTGCTTTTTGCTTTTTTTTTTTTTTTTTCGGAGAGGGAGTCTCGCTGTGTCACCCAGGCTGGAGTGCAGTGGCGCGATCTCGGCTCATTGCAAGCTCCACCTCCCGGGCTCACGCCATTCTCCTGCTTCAGCCTCCCGAGTAGCTGGGACTACAGGCACCCGCCACCATGCCTGGCTAATGTTTTGTATTTTTAGTAGAGATGGGGTTTGACCATGTTAGCCAGGATGGTCTCGATCTCCTGACCTCGTGATTTGCCCGCCTCGGTCTCCGAAAGTGCTGGGATTACAGGCGTGAGCCACCACGCCCAGCCTTTTTTTTTTTTTTTTTTTAAATTAGAAAAGACCCACATATGGCCAGGCATGGTGACTCGTACCTGTAATCCCAGCACTTTGGGAGGCCAAGGTGGGCAGATCACCTGAGGTCAGGAGTTCAAGACCAGCCTAACTAACATGGTGAAACCCTGTCTCCACAAAAATACAAAAATTAGCCCAGCTATTTGGGAAGCTGAGGTGGGAGAATCGCTTGAACCTGGGAGGTGGAGGTTGCAGTGAGCCGAGATCGTGTCATTCCACTCCAACCTGGGCGACAGAGTGAGACTCCGTCTCAAAAAAACAAAACAAAACAAAACAAACAACCTATATTCAAGTGCAAAGAGAAAGAGGGAAAGACTTTTAAAAAGAAAAAACAGACCTACATATAATAAATTACGAATGTCATATGGCAGCAAGCTCTTCATGTTACTTTCCATTTAGACCCAGTTAATGTATCTATATTACGTATGCTTAATGTGTATGTACACACACACACGCACACACACACCATAAAAGATTAAGAAATACGCCTAAATTTTAAGTGGTATGATTTAAATTTTTTTCATACTTTTATTTTCTAAATTTTCCAGTTATTACTCTTAGAAAGTTAGAAAGTTAGAGACCAAAAAAACCCATTCCCTTATAATTTTATATATATGATTCCCCAAAGCCTCTTCTTTTGAGTTCTTTCTTTGTATTCATTTTCAACCAATATTTATTGACTGTCTAGTTTGTGGCTGAAATGTATTTTATATGAACTTCTCTTACAACAAGATGCTCTTATGTCTTATTTATATTCTCATAGTCTCCCCTGAACTTGATTATAAACAGCATTTTTCTTTTTCTTGTTTTTTCTTTTTCAATCATTTGTTGAATATCAACCATGTGTTGGTCACTCTTTTAGGAAGGCATTAAAAAGAAATGTGACAGAAAATTAGCACTGTCCCTATTGCAGAGGAGAGATAAGCATGTAAATACCAAAACCGGGCGAAGAAGCTTGATATGGAAATGTGCACCATGCTACCCCACTCAAAGGAGAGCAGGAACTAACTATCAGAGAGAGCTGGGAAAAACTTTTCTACGGAGTGACATTTCAACTAGGCCTTGAATGACAGGTCAAATGATCTTAGATGAAAAGGGAGGAGGGGGCTGGTGAGGAGGAAGAGGCTGGCAGGGGAGGAGGAGGCTGGCAGAAGAGGGGGAGACTGGCAGGGAAGAGGGGGTGGCAGGACAGAAGGTTGGCAGGGAGGAGGAAGCTGGCAGGGGAGGAGGAGGTTGGTAGGGAGAAAGAGGCTGGCAGGAAGGAGGAGGCTTGCAGGGAGGAGGAGGCTGGCAGGGAGGAGGAGGCTGGCAGGAGAGGAGGTTGGCAGGGAGAAGGAGGCTGGCAGGAGAGGACGAGGTTGGCAGGGAGAAAGAGGCTGGCAGAAGAGGAGGAGGTTGGCAGGGAGGAGGAGGCTGGCAGGAGAGGAGGAGGTTGGCAGGGAGAAGGAGGCTGGCAGGAGAGGAGGCGGCCAGTGGGGGAGGAGGAGGCTGGCAGAGAGAAAGAGGCTGGGCAGGGAGGAGGAGGTTGGCAGGGAGAAGGAGGCTTGCAGAGTAGGAGGCTTGCAGGGGAGGAGGATGGCAGGCAAGCGCTGCGGGCGACCGTGGGTGGTGGGCGGGTTTTCCCCTCAGGCAGGTGCAGGTCCTAAGAGGGCGGGCCCCGTTGGGTGCTCATGACGCAGGGGTCCCTAGGATTTGCTCCTCACAGCGGGAGCGCCCTCCAGAGGAACCGCGTCTGCGCCTCCCAAGACTGACCACTCGGGCGCCTCCGCCCCGCGCGGTGAGCTCAGCGTGGAGGCAGCAGCGCGCTCGCCCTTCCGCCCCCACCAGCGCGGTCTCTCCTCGTCCGCGCGCCCCGCTCCCCAGGCGTTTCTGGGATGCTGGTTGGCCGGGCACTTACGTGTTTCAAAGCGGGTGACAGCCGCCGCTCGGGTGTACTGTTCGCTCTCTCCCGCCAGGATCCGAGTTCTTGTTCCCCGACAACTCGTGGGAGTGCCCGCTCCAGCGTGGTTTCTCCTTCTCCGGGAACGGCCCCAGTGAGCAGAAGAGCTGGGTCTGGATTGCATGGCTCTGTCTCCCAGCCATGGTTGACTAATTTAGGGACACCCATGGCTCTGGACTCCTGCAGCCAGCCAGACGCCTGCCTTTGGATTTTTGACTTGGATGAGAGTCCTGTAGCTGGAGGTTGTGGTTGAGAGGGGAGTTTAGTCACATGATGGCAGTGCCTAGAGAGATCTGGGCAGGAGGTCCTGCTGCTGTGGCCCTGGAGGGCCTCGGTGATGCTGTGCTCAGAGGCCCCTGAGGGTGATGTGAGATGGGGAGGGGCTGGGGGAGGTAGGTAGTCAGTGACTGCTGAAAGAAGAGGAACGTTAGCATTTCTGGGTTAGATGGTTGCTTCTGATGGCACTGAGACAGGCAAATCCCCAAATTACTGATCTAGACAAAATGGTCTTGGTCAGAACGATTTTGTGACTCTTCTGAATGAAGCTCTCATTGCCCGTGGCCAAACGCTGAGATGAAAATGCAGTTCAGAACCGATTTTGTGGATTTCTTAAGTCGAATACCAGTTGAGCTCACAGCTCAAGCAGATTTCTTTGATGAACATCAAAGTGGCAGATTGTGTTTCCAAAGATGACTGCAACAATCCCCCCCAAACGACAGGATTTTTTGCAATGTCCCCTTCCCAGTCAAAAGAGGGGGAATCTACTTCGCCTTCCTTTGAACCTGGGCTATCCCTGCAACTACCTTGATAGTAGAATGAGGCAGAGGTGACATTCCGGGGGCAGCCACGACCAGGCATTAAGGAGACTCTAGCAGCTCCCGTTTTTGAGTTCTGGTGGAAGCCCATCGCCATAGAAGTCTCCCTACCGCTGAGGCAGGAGAATAGGGTCTGGAGGCAGGGAACTTAAGGCCAATTCATGCCGACTTCCCAAAGCTGAATCAAGGGAAAGCACCAAGGTCTGGGGAAAGGACTCTGAGGCCAATTCACGATAATTTCCCAAAGCTGGACCAAAAGGGGAGCACCTGTGTCTGTTGCAGGGAACCAAAGGACAATTAATGCCAACTTCCTAAAGCTAAACCAAAAGGGAAAGCCCCAGCTCCCCATGCCCAGTAACAAAGGATCAAAGGCCACTCTGCCTACAGCCCTCCCCGCTTCCACCACGGCTCAGATGGAAAGGGAGAGTGCCCTGGATTGGCGGCGGGCCGAGCAGGGGCCATGCCTTCATCTGCCTAGGGCGTTAATTCACCCCAGCCTGTAATTAGCCACGGACCAAATCCTTCATCCAGATCAGGGGTAACCAATAGGAATCTCCAAAGGAGGGCTTAAAACCCAGAAAACTTTGTAACTGGGCCCTTAAGCTGTGTGCTTGGGCCCACTCCCACCCTGTGGAGTGCTTTCTTGCTTTAATAAACCTCTGCTTTCATTGCTTCCTTTCTGTATTTCATTCCTTTGTTACTTTGTGCGTTTTGTTCAAGCAGTGCCTCACTGTTGCCCAGGCTGGAGTGCAGGGGCATGATCACAGCTTACTGCAGCCTCAACTTCCTGGGCTCCAGTGATCCTCCCACCCCAGCCTCCCGATTAGCTGGAACTATGGGTTTACAGCACCACCCCTGGCTAATTTATTTTTTTTGTGGCTTTTTGTTTTTTCGGTGGTTTACTTATTTATTTTTGGTGGTGGTGGTGGGGGGCGGGTCTCACTACGTTGCCCAGCTGGTCTCGAACGCCTGGCCTCAAGAGATCCTCCTGCCTTGGCCTCCCAAAGTTTTGGGATTACAGGTGTTTGCCACCAAGCCTGGCTGGCCACATGATTTGATTTGGGTGATAAACTATGAGCAGATGTGTTGTACAGCTGCCCAAGTGGCCCCTGTTCTTTGGCCTATGTCCTAGAATGAGAGACATATGGAGCCACCACAGCTGATCGGCTGAACAGTGGGCAAGAAATGTTTATTGTTATAAGCAACTGAGAGTGAGATCTGAGGGTTGTTACTGCTATAAAAACTGAGTAATAAGCCTGGCCAACCAAGTATCACCTGAATTCTTCCTACAGTGAAATCTTTGCCATTTCCTAATGTGCTTCCCTTGCAGCCAAAACCTCAAAATCCTTCCTGTGTTCCACTGTTTGTCAAGTGGTAGATTCTAAATCAAAATAAACTGAAAGGTGTTAGGCATCAGAATAGAAAAGAGTTACATTGTAGAATTGCAGTTTATAGAAATGTGTTCACTGTATTGCCTGAAGTCTGGGGAAATTTTTACAGGCCAGGTTTGTAAGAATTCCTAGATCCCAGGAAGTTGAGGCTGCAGTAAGCTGTGATCATGCCCCTGCACTCCAGCCTGGGCAACAGAGTGAGACACTGCATTGAACAATACGCACAAAGTAACAAAGGAATGAAACACAGGAAGGAAGCAATGAAAGCAGATATTTATTAAAGCAAGAAAGCACTCCACAGGGTGGGAGTGGGCCCAAGCACAGTTTGTAACTGGCCCAAGCCCGGTTACAAAGTTTTCTGAGTTTTACACAGAAACTCTCTGCACTATCTTCACAACTTTTCTTTAAATCTTAAACTATTCTAACATTTTAAAAAGTTTATTAAGAGAAAAAACCCAGGCTTTAGATTCTGGAGCCTATACTTTTAACCACTGTGCTATACTGTATCTCTAGACCCCTGGTCCAAGGGAAGCTCGGAGGAGTTGACAAACACACGTTTCCTAGGTCCCCAGAATGGTCCTCATTCCTGCCCATGACAAAAACTGATTGTTTAGACTTTGCTTTGTTTATCTGACATTCTGTAGTGTTTGTTCAGTGCATCTCCCTTGTTATTTTAATTAGACAAAAATCTATTACTTACGACCTAAAAACATCAGCAGGGGCAGCAGCATCAATTACAACCAACACTTAACACACTCACTGTAAATGGGTCCTGTTCTAAACATTTTACACGTATTCATTCATTTGATCCTCCTGAGAACCCTGTTAGTGATAGGGATAGGAGGCAGAGAAATTCTAGGCAGAAAAGGGCAGAGTCCCTGGAGAAGCCCCACCCTCAAGTTTGGAACCATGGCCCCAAAGTGAGATTCCTGTTTTCCTGCTCAAATATTGCCTTTTCCAAAACTACACAGGGCCTGCCACACCCCCAATCCTGTACTCATTAAAAACCCCTTACCCTACTGGCAGAGAGCAGAGAAGGGGAGAAGAGGAGAAGCGGCTGGACGTTGGAGACTGTGGTCTGATGTCAGAGACAAGCAGCTTGACTTCAGAGGGATGGTTTTGAGAGGTGACAACGTGCTGGTGGCCCTCACTCGCTCTCAGTGCCTCCTCAGCCTTGGCATCCGCTCTGGCCACGCTTGAGGAGCCCTTCAGCCCGCTGCTACACTGTGGGAGCCCCTCTCTGGGCTGGCCAAGGCTGGAGCCGGCTCCCTCTGCTTGAGGGGAGGTGTGCAGGGAGAGGCGTGGGTGGGAACCGGGGCTGTGCGAGGCGCTCATGGGCCAGCGTGAGTTCCAGGTGGGCGTGGGCTCAGCGGGCCCTGCACTCAGAGCAGCCAGCCTGGGGCAGTGAGAGGCTTAGCACCCTGGCCAGCATCTGTGGAGGGGGCACCGGGTCCCCCAGCACTGCCAGCCCACCCGTGCCGCGCTTGAATTCTCGCAGGGCATCAGCCGCCTCCTGGCAGGGCAGGGCTCAGGACCTGCAGCCTGCCATGCCCAAGCCCCGCCCCCCCATGGTGGGCTCCTGTGCAGCCTGAGCCTCCCTGAGGGATGCTGCCCCCTGCTCCATGGTGCCTGGTCCCATGGACTGCCCAAGGGCTGAGGAGTGCAGGCCAGTGGTGCAGGACTGGCGGGCAGCTCCACCTGCGGCCCTGGCGTGGGCTCCACTAGGCGAAGCCAGCTGGGCTCCTGAGTTGGGTGGGGACTTGGAGAACTTTTATGTCTAGCCGCAGGATTGTATATGCACCAATCAGCACTCTGTGTCTAGCTCAGGGTTCGTGGATGCACCAATCAGCACTCTGTATCTAGCTAATCTGGTGGGGACTTGGAGAACCTTTATGTCTAGCTAAAGGATTGTAAATACACCAATCAGCACTCTGTGTCTAGCTCAAGGTTTGTAAACGCACCAATCAGCACCCTGTGTCTAGCTCAAGGTTTGTAAATGCACCAATCAGTGCTCTGTGTCTAGTTAATCTAGTGGGGACTTGGAGAACTTTTACATCTAGCTAGAGGATTGTAAATACACCAATCAGCACTCTGTGTCTAGCTCCGGGATTGTAAATGCACCAATCAGCACCCTGTCAAAATGGACCAATCAGCTCTCTGTAAAATGGACCAATCAGCTCTCTGTAAAATGGGCCAATCAGCAGGATGTGGGTGGGGTGAGATAAGGGAATACAAGCAGACTGCCAGAGCTAGCAGTGGCAACCTGCCCAGGTCCCCTTCCATGCTGTGGAAGCTTTGTTCGTTTGGTGTTCACAATAAATCTTGCTGCTGCTCACTCTTTGGGTCCAGTGCTGCCTTTTTGAACTGTAAGACTCACGGTGAAGGTCTGCAGCTTCACTCCTGAAGCCAGCGAGACCACTAACCCACCGGGAGGGATGAACAACTCCAGATGGAAGGAACGAATAACTCCAGATGGAAGGAATGAATAAGTCCAGACGCGCCGCCTTTAAGAGCTGTAACACTCACCGCGAAGGTCTGCAGCTTCACTCCTGAAGCCAGTGAGACCATGAACCCACCAGAAAGAAGAAATTCTGGACACGTCCGAACATCAGAAGGAACAAACTCCGGACACACCATCTTTAAGAACTGTAACACTCACCGCGAGGGTCCGCAGCTTCATTCTTGAAGTCAGTGAGACCAAGAACCCACCAGTTCTGGACACAGTTTGATGGTGGTGCTTCAGAGAGGAGTCTGGCCAGGGATGACCAGACTCCAGGGGAAGATCACCTTCCTGCTCCAGCCCCCTTCCAACTCCCCTTCCTACCGAGAGCCACTTCCATCAGCAATAAAATCCTCCACATTCACCACCCTTCAATTTGTTCATGCAAACTGATTTTTCCTGGAAACTGAACAAGAGCTTGTGTACCATGGGTGTGGACACTAAAGGCTGTCACACTGACCCTCTGCCCTCGCTGGCAAAAAGCAACTGCCTCCCACAAAAAGGCAGAGAGTCCACTGAGCTGTTTAACACCTAAGCCATCCATGGACAGCAGAGTTAAAAGAGCGCTGTAACACATGCCCTCTGGGGCTTTGGGGATCATGGATACTCCTCCTACATGCTGCCTTGGGGCCTACATGGAGTTTTGCTCCTGCTGGCACCCAAAAGTGCTCACTCTGGCTCCTACACCCGCTCACCTGCATGCTCCCCCTCTCATGAGGGGTTGAGAGTTGCAGGCTGGATAAGCAAGGCATCCCTGTCACGAGGCCTGTTAAGGGGTCAAGGAAAATTTCCTGTTTCATTAGGTAGGTGTTAATATCTTCCCATTTTACAGGTGAAGCAACCCATGCACGAATAAATTAACTTCCCAAGGTTACATATCTAGTAAATGGCAAACCCAGGAGGTCTGGCTCTGGAGTCTGATTCTCTTGCCCACCTGCTGCACTGCCCTCTCTAAGGAATTTCAATGATAGATCTCAGACCTGGATTGGATGCCTTCCTTTCCTTATGTTGTCAAAACTGTGCTCCTCTTCTGAGCTTTTCCAGGGAGCATGAGGCTCTGATCTCTCAATGTTATGGTCATCTTCTGACTACCTGGGGACATTTACTTTGAGAGCACACAGAGATATAGCTTTTGGAATTCTCCATGCTGCATGCAGGTTTATAAACCAATACCCTGCTCAGACACTGTGTTCTTCTAACACCCTAATGATGGGGTCACATTTCCCTCTCTAGGTACTACAATCTGGTTTTGAAGTTGCCTAAAGAGACTTGAATGGCTTCCTCTTTCATTCCCACAAGGCTCTCAAAACACTTCTGCTGATCTGCTGTTTTCACTCTTACCTCACCCTGGTATAACTGCACTCTACTCAAACTCTATCTGGAAGGAGCAGAGCTCAGGGGTTCTGACCCCACAGAATGGGCTCCAGGCACTAAGAGCTGAATAACACAGAACACCTGTTCCATGTCGAGTTGGTTATCATTTTATACTTTTCTCTTTTTTTTTTTTTTTTGAGACGGAGTCTCGCTGTGTCGCCCAGGCTGGAGTGCAGTGGCGAAATCTCGGCTCACTGCAAGCTCCGCCTCCCGGGTTCACGCCATTCTCCTGCCTCACCCTCTCCCAGTAGCTGGGAATACAGGCACCCACCACCACGCCCGGCTAATTTTTTTGTATTTTTAGTAGAGACAGGGTTTCACCGTGGTCTCAATCTCCTGACCTCATGATCCGCCCACCTCGGCCTCCCAAAGTGCTAGGATTACAAGCGTGAGCCACCGCGCCCGGCCCTATCATTTTATACTTTTCTAAAAACCTCAAGGAAACTCTTCAACATAAGCCCTGGCATAAGACATTTTCTATGTATTGAAAATAAGAAAAGGGAATGGTGAATATGTTGACAAGTAGCAATTTGAATTATAATGATAATTCTGTAGGATTTTATGTAGCTTGCATATTTAACATTTAAGTATATTGTTCTAGGAATTGTCTGATAAAACTAGAAAATAAAGAGAAATTATGATGACCATGTGTTCACTCTTCAGACTCTCATCTATGAATCAGCTCACTGAGAGAGATACTTGAAAACTTCGCTTGGTTTCTTCTAATCCATCTTTGGAATGTCCTCCACGGATGGATGCCACGCAGTTGAAACATAAATGCTATAAAAATTAATCCCCCTAGCACTACCGCTGTTGCCACGGCAATAAGCGTGTGTCCTGGGAATGGCAATGGTGCCTCATCAACATAAATCTGCAACAGAAAAAGCAAAGTCTTTAAGCTTTCTGAATTTAGCAATGCAAAACACTGAAAATTTAATGTTCCCCACAATTAATCGGAGAGCAAAACGCTGCCCAGAGTTACAAAGACATTCAGCATCCACAAAGCTTGGAAACAGTCTCTTGACAATTGAATAAGTAACAATTTGCCTACAATAAATAGGGGCTAAGAAGTCCGTGTATTATCTTATGCCTTTACCCTGTCTTTAATGGTGGAAGGAGGCAGATAAAATGCTTACACAGCAGAACATTCTCTGTCCAGTCACAGAGGAATGGGCAAAGAGCTCTGGGAACGTGGAGGAGGGAATGCCTACCTGCCTAGGGCAGTCAGGGAATGCGCTTTCTGAGCTGGATCATGACGAATAAGTGGGTTCACGGAAGAGAAGGAGATAAAGGAACATTCCAGGTAGAGGTGTATGTCTGTGCTCTTTCAAGCTACCACCTCTTTAGAAAATCCTCTTTGTAGGTGCTGCCAGTATAGGAAACTTTTTATGTATTCAAAATGTTTCCTCTGCGTGAATAGCTAATTAACAGAAGCAAGTAAATTCCTGGAGGACAGATAGGATTATTGACAGAGAGGGACAGTGATGTCTTTTTCTCTGAGATGTGAGGCAAGGGTGGGGTCATTGTATGTTAAATATAGAAGTGGGGCATAAAGAGAGTAGGGGGTTCAAGCTCAGGCTTATGTTTCCTTTGTGAAGCAGGAAGCCAGGTCATCTTTTGGGGGAGAAGAACATGCTGATGAATGGAACTAGGACAGTAGGGAATGTGGGAAAGTGCAAAGGACAAGAAAAAGGATGACGGGCTGCTGTAAGGTCTAGCTCAAGTTAAAGGTACCACCATCCTCCCAGTGACCCAAGGAGGTAGCTGATTTCTTAGAAACAGTCCCTCCATGCTATACATTCTCTAAAATTCCCCTCACATTCATTCTTTCCATTCTTTCAGTACTGCTGCTGTGATTATTGTGCCACTTTTCATAAATAGGCTACTCTGGTAGCCTCCTTCCCAGCCCACCTGTCCGTGTTGACATCCTAACATTGCCAGATTTATCTTTGTATAAAACACCAGTCTGTGTATAAACACCTTTTTCCAAAAATATTTAATAGCTTTTCATTGTTGACAGGAACGTTGACAGGAGTGTTCTAAAGCTTTCACTCTGACATTCAAAGCCTTCCACAATTGGACCCTAACCTACCTGGCTTTCTTCTAAATAACCTTATATTCCAGCCAAATGGATTTGAGCTATTCAAAAAGCAAACTTTATGCTTTTGATAGTGACAGGAGGCAGTCAAATGCCTAGGCAGATAGGGGCGGGTCGCCGGTGAAACCTGACCTTCAAGCAGAAGGCAGTCCCAGGTAAATCCACATACCGAATTCAGAACCTGTCTTCCTGTTTGGTGTGCTTTCCTCTGACTGATCCCACCCTTCACCTGTTTTACATATACCTACCCTTCCTAATTGGTTTTCTACACTGCTGTGCCCACCTTTGAGTGGTACCTTTGCTTTAGCCTTTCTTTGCTTACTCATAAGCCAATCAGCATGCTCTCCCCTATTCTGAGCCCATAAAGGCCCCACTCAGCCACACTGGCAAAGAAACCACCTGACTGCAGGGGTGAGGGATCACACCCTATGTCCCCTCTCTGCTGAGAGCTGTTCCATCACTCAATAAAATTATTCTCTGCCCTCCTCACTCTTCAATTGTCAGTGTATCCTCGTTATACTTGGATGCAGGACAAGAACATTGGTACACGCTACAACACAGGTGGGACAAGTGGGCAGGGTGCCTCCAGTGGCAGGCTCAGGGCTGAACAAGGCCCAGGTGGAGGGTGTCACAAGCTGTGGAGGTCCCCGGTTGGCAAAGTGGCCAAGAAAAATCCTGCATCACTTTCCCATATCTGTACCTGGTCTCTCCATCCAGAATGCCTTCCTTATTCATTTCTACCTAACGAAATTTCAGTCACTCCACCAAATGATGTAAAAATTTCACTTGTGGCTGGGCACGGTGGCTCATGCCTGTAATCCCAGCACTTTGGGAGGCCAAGGCGGGCAGATCACGAAGTCAGGAGATTGAGACCATCCTGGCTAACACGGTGAAACCCCGTCTCTACTAAAAATACAAAAAAATTAGCCGGGTGTGGTTGGGGGTGCCTGTAGTCCTAGCTACTCGGGAGGCTGAGGCAGGAGAATGGTGCGAACCCAGGAGGTGGAACTTGCAGTGAGTCGAGATTGTGCCACTGCACTCCAGCCTGGGCGACAGAGCAAGACTCCATCTCAAAAAAAAAAAATTCACTTTCTTATTTAAGCCATTTATTATATTTCTAAGATTGGAAATGTCTATCACCTCTGAATTCTGTATTCTCCACCTAAATTGCTACTCTAAAGTTCTGAAAAACACTTTTTCTTCAAATGTTTCCCTTCTAATCTTCTTCAACCATTCAAATATTCCACACCATTTCTAAAAAACATTAGACCTCAGCATTATGAGTCTGTTTTAGATACAATGTCTATTTACTCCTAAAATACTTTAATTTGTATTTTTAAGCACAAAAATTCACTTAAATAACCAGAGTGCAATGATCAAAGTCAAGAAATTAACATTAAGACAATACTATTCTGTAATTACAGATCTTACTCCTTTTTTTTTTTCTCAATTATCCCCATAATGTATTTTGGGTGAAAGAAAATCCAAGCTTATGGGTTGTGTTTCATTATTTCAGCATTCTCCTTTCTCCTCCCCTTTCTTTTCTTTTTTTTTTTTTTTTTGAGACGGAGTCCTGCTCTGTCGCCCAGGCTGGAGTGCAGTGGCGCAATCTCGGCTCACTGCAAGTTCCACCTCCCGGGTTCATGCCATTCTCCTGCCTCAGCCTCCCGAGTAGCTGGGACTGCAGGCGCCTGCCACCACGCCTGGCTAATTTTTTTAATTTTTTTGTAGAGACGGGGTTTCACTGTGGTCTCGATCTCCTGACCTCGTGATCTGCCCACCTCGGCCTCCCAAAGTGCTGGGATTACAAGCGTGAGCCACGGCGCCCGGCCTTCCTTTCTTTTCTTGACAGGGCTTCACTATGTTACCAGGCTGGAGTGCAGTGGTTATTCACTGGCATGTTAATACTGGACTGAGGCCTCAAACCCCTGGCCTCAGATGATCCTCCCTTGGCCTCCCAAATAGCTGAGGTTACAGTCACGTGTCACCAGGTCTGGCTATTTCAGGGTACTTTCTTTTTTTTCCTTTTTTTTTCAGACAGAGTCTCACTCTGTCACCCAGGCTGGATGAAGTGCAGTGGTGCGATCTTGGCTCACTGCAATCTCCGCCTCCTGGGTTCAAGCAATTCTCTTGCCTCAGCCTCCTGAGTAACTGGGATTACAGGCATGCACTACCACACCTGGCTAATTTTTTGTATTTTTAGTAGAGATGGGGTTTCACCGTGTTGGCCAGGCTGGTCTCGAACTCCTGACCTCAAGTGATCCACCCATGTCGGCCTCCCAAAGTACTGGGATTACAGGTGTGAGCCACCATGCCCAGCCTATTTCAGAGTACTTTCAAAAGCAGGTTCCAACAGTCCCAAGAACCTTTTTACACTTTCTCTTTATTTCCTTAACAATTCTTTTCCTTTATTAATGGTGCAGTCATGCCTTTCTTTTATCCATTTTTGTTCTTCCTCCATTCCTGAAGCTTCAAGTTTCCTGTTGTTATCACTTTTCTTCTGTTTGAATAACTTCTTTAAGCATTTTCAAAAGAGAAGTTCTCCTGACAATGGATTCTCTTAGTTTTCTCTCATTTGAGAAAGTCTTGATTTTTTATTCCTGAAAGATATTTTCAGTAGATAGAGAATTCTGGATTGACAATCCTTCCTCCCCACTCAACCCTCACCCCAACACTTTAAAGATGTTGTATAACTTTCTTTTGCCTCTGTGGTTTCTGTTGAGAAATCAGCAGTCATTCAAACTGTACCCTTGTATACAGTGTTGTTTTTCTCTGACCACTTTTAGTATTTTATCATCTTGATTTTTGGTAGTTTGATTATGATGTGTTCAGGCATGGTTTTCTCTATCTTTACCTTGTTTAGGGCTCATTAAGCTTCTTGAATATGTAAACTTATGTCTTCACCAAACTTGAGGCTTTTCAATCTTTATTTCTTTCCTTTCTTCTTCTTCTTTTTTTTTGAGACAGGGTCTCATTCTGTCACCCAGACTGGAGTGCAGTGGCATGACCTCAGCTCACTGCAGCCTTGACCTCCCAGGCTGAAGCAACCCTCCCACCTTGGCATCCAGAGTAGCTGGAATACAGGTGCGTGCCTCCATGCCTGTCTATTTTTTTTGTATTTGTAGAGACAGGGCCTTGCCATGTTGCTCAGTTGGTCTTAAATTCCTGAGCTCAAGCGATCCACCCACCTTGGCCTCCCAAAGTGCTGGGATTTTTTTCCCCATACCAGTCTCTTTCTCCTCTCCTTCATGGACTCTGATAACATAAATGTTAGACCTTCTGATACTGTCACACAGATCCCTGAGGCAAGATCTTCTTCTTCTTAAAATACTTTTTCTTCAGGTTGGGTTTCCACTGACTTGCTTTCAAGTTCACTGATTTTTTTCCCGTTCCATATCCATTCAGCAATTGAGTCCTTTTGGTAGTTTTTAAATTTAAATATTATAGTTTTTAGTTCTAAAATTTCCATTTTGTCCTTTTTAAGTAGCTTCTAGATCTCTGCTTATAATTGATCATTTTCTACTTATTTCAAAAGTGTTTACCTGTACTGCATGGAGCATGGTTATAATAGCTAGTTTAGAATATTTGATAATTGCATTTGTGGTCCTTTGTTGATGTCTTTTCTCTTCAGAATTGATTATATTGTCTTGGTTGTTGATATGGTGAATAATATCAGATTGTATCCTGGTAAGTAATGGTGAGTAATATCAGATGGTATCCTGGTAAATATGGTGAACAATATCGGATTGTATCCTGGACATTTTTGATGTTATGTTGGGAGATTCTGGTTCTTGTTTAAAAGTCATCTGGAAAATGCTGATTATTTATTTGTTTGTTTTTAGCAGTCAATAACACTGGTTGAGTTCAGGTCACAAGTTGTGCCTCACCTTCTGTGGGTGGTGGTTTCAATGTCAGTTCGGTTTTCCAAGCTGTTGCTATGCTATTTGTGTCTTCCTGGTTGGTACCTGTGCCACTCAGGAGCTGCTCTGAAACTAGAGGATGTTTACTTTGTAGTTTTATTTCAAAGGCTTTGCTATTTTCTTTAGGTGTGCCCTGGTCATATGCAGCTTCTTCCTGGTGCTAGTTTATATAAAGAATCAGGACTCCCTTTCTCCAGCCCTCTTCTCATAGAGATGTCCCCCTATGCTTTCCACTCTTAGAGGTCCTTTCCCTCATTCTTTGGAAAGAAAGTGGAGCTTCTATGAGAATTTTAGCCCTCTGTGCTATTGTGCTGTTCCCCACAACCAGGGCTGCTCTTGGGCCAAAGAGATGAGAAAAGAGAGAAAAAAAAACAGGGATTTTCCTTCACACTGCTAATGTGACAGATGCTTCTCTTCCTAGTTTCTTTATCTAGTGGGTTGAATTTTTCTCTCAGGGTTTTAGAGGTTTGCACTGCTGCAATGGACACCCACCAGTGTAGTAGTGCAGAGTCATTATTGGGGCTGGCCTTAGAGCTGGGCCAGAACAGGAGAGAGAGAGAGAGAGAATGTTAATGTAATATCAGCATTTGACAGTGACTCATTAATTGATTTTTATCAAATCCTTATTCCTTCCCATGCCTCACAGGCAGCCCATGTCATTATATGAACAAGCAAAAATGAGTTGTTGCTTTCATGGGATGATTTGGGAAAGACTGATTCTGGTTTTAAATTCCTTTGGATCTTAAAAGCCTTTGAAATATTTAAGACAATGATTACAGTTCAAACAGCCAAAAGGAGGATAATCAGACTAGAAACTAAAAAGTTACAGAAATATGTTCTTTGGAGAAGTCGAGGTGAGAGGAAGAGCATTAAAAGTCAGAAAACTGGGCTCAACAAGGAAGGTGGAGAAGGAACAAAAACAAAGACAGCCACGTATTATTATTTATATATTATTAAAATTCTGGCAGCATCAATCAGTCCTGGCACCCATCATGCACCCTGGCTTCGTCACTACTGATCGTGTCACTGCTACCCTTCAGGATTCCCTGTCTTTAAGCCTTGTCCATCACACAAATTCTGCCAATTTTTTCTCTTCGGTGTCTCTTGAATTGGTTTTGTCATTTTTTTTCCCCAGCCATCACCCCTCTGATGCTGAGTGCATCCATTTTACCTGAAATTCTTCAATTAAGTTACAAAAAGTTACTCCTGAAATGACGGTCACTCTAAAGTGGAAAAGTTCAGAGCCCTGTGGAAAAAAGCACACCCAGTTGTTAGCAGCATCAACATCTACATTCCTTTAAGTATTAATAAAAATATACCCTGGGGCCACTGTCCCTATAGATGCTGCATGAAAAGATTCCCATCCTCTTCCTAAGGCTCTCGGACATACACATCATGCATCAAAATAAAAAGATGGATTGAAGTGGAGGGATTCAATAGCTGATCCTTTTTTTTTTTTTTTTTTTTAGAATGAGGAGACAAAAACTAAACCTGGCCTTGATAAGTACTTTGGGCTAATCCTTGTATTTGTGGCTTCAATATGTTCCCTAATTCTGATTGGTTTTCCCAATTATCTGTATTATACCAACTTCATGTATTTTTATGGGCAGCTGGAACCAGAAGACATGTGGTCGTGCATATCCAGGTGAATAATACTGAGCCCATTTCTTCCCTTTCACTTTCGGAAACACTCTTTCTTCTCCACTTTGCTAGATAATATGGCTTGCCTACCTGCTCAAAACTTTGGAAATAATAACACCAAGGGAAATGGAGAAAAAAATAAACCCTCTTCATATACTTTAAAGGTATATACTTTAAAGATGTTATTCCCACCATTCCTGGTTACCTATACTTTAGAATTAAAACCAATCTTAGTTTAGACATACATGTTTTATCTAAACTCAACACAGTAAAAACAACAATGCCATCATTACCTTTATGCTTAAGTTGAGACCTGAAGGATTATACACTACAGCACCAAGAATTGGTTCTACTAATTGTTTCATTCTTTTAATCTTTTCTGGCACAGTGTGTTCTAAAAATACATAAAACATATTTTAAGCACACTTATTTTCTCATTTCGTATTAGGTTGGTGCAAAAGTAATTGCTGTTTTTGCCATTACTTTTAATTTACTATTACTATTTCATTTGCAATTACTAATATAAAATTTGTTATGCACATTAAGGTACAATGAAAGATTTCACTCCATAACATGACCAAGTTATCCCATACTTTTAGTTCTGCTTGACTTTGTAGACGATGTATTTAGGGGAGTTAGGCCCAATATCTCACATTGCCTTCAAGGGCATCCTCAAGAAGTTCAAGACTTCTGATCAGCTTCACGCTGACCTTTTCCTTCCAGCCCCATGCTCAGGATCAGTCCTGACCTGCACGTGCTTCGTGTTTTTGGCAGTAAGGTCATCTCAGGACCTCATTAGTGATAGGTAAATGGTTTATAATAAGGTGGCAGTAAAGTTTTACAATGGGATTACTTGACTATTTTCTTGCCTTTCTTGTCATCCTTTCTAAAACTAGATAGGTAGTGTCGGGGTTAGACGTTGCAGTGGTATAAAGGTACACAGAATCTAAAGGAAAAGAAACAGCTGTGATTGTAATTTCCAATTTCAATGGTGTAAATACTCTCACCCTGCTAATTTCAAGCTACCAACGGTTTAACATCTAGCTTGTAAAATGTTTAAATATTTAATGATCAGGACTCTAAAACTGGTAAGAACAGTTTCCAGCACACCACAGAAAATGGGGATGTCAGTTAATGCAAAATATTTAATAGCTTTATTTTGCTGGATTTTTCATTTCAAAAATGCATATATGTTGGCCAGAGTAAGACTCACTGAATACCAAATGCATGGATATTTAGTAACATATTAGTGGCCGACCAAAATTTCTGTTTAGTTAATTATTTCTATCTACCTACGTATCTCCTTAGAGTGTTCATACGTAAACACAAAATGTGCAACAAAAAGTTACATATTTGAGGTAAAGTGAACAGGGGTAAACATCTTATTTAAAATATTTCTGCATCTTTTCAATTATTTTACCATAAAACCTTTAAGAAACCTTTAAGAAACTCGTATAATTAGAAGACAGATCCTAAAGATTATCTGGCCACACCTTTTACAACCTCCTCTGTCACACTGAATGAGCAGGGAAAGGAGATGCCAGACCGGCATGCAGCACAAATTCAGTCAGTCATTGTTGCTATTGATCCACAAAATGACCTTTGATTTTTTTTGCAGTGTAAATTATTCAAAAATGCTTTTACCCTAGAATCCAGGCCACTGGAAGTGATGATGAAATAAGTGGGAAACAATAGAAGTAAACAGCAATATGCCAACTGATCCAAATCCATTTGCAAGAACTCCTGGCTCTCTTTTGTGTGAACAGGCTTTGAAAACCATTGATCTTTGTAAACCAGTAACAATATTACTTATCAGATAAAATAATTACAGATGAAAGCAAACCCTACTCAGTTTCCAGTTGTGCCTCATGTTCACTTCAGTCACAGTAACCAGATATGGAGATTGCAATGGGACATGTCCATCCTCGTTGATAATTTCCAAAGAAACTGGATATTGTGTAACTGGAAACTTAAAGCGAGGAACCTGAAATACAAATTCCAAGAATGAATGTAAACTTGGAAAAGTCAATAGTCACTTCATTTCCTGGTAAAAAACGAAAAGATATATTGCCAATAGTTTGGCTGTTCAATGAAATGTGCTTCTGAGGGGTTTCTGCCTTTTCAGTCATGAAAATGTCTTAGAGCAGAATCAATGTGAACTCCAAAGGCAGTATATACATCGTGGTAACAAAACTCATCACTTCTATAGGCCTTTTTCACAGGAATTTACTATGATGTCACTCAGAATTTTTTTTGGCTAAATCATATCCCAGGAGGCCATGCATAGATCGCTCACCCTCCTTTTGCCACTCTTCCAGCCAGTCAGTCTTTCAGGCACAATCTGTAAACTTGGGCTCTGGCGTCAGAGCTCAAAGCCAGCCCCAATGCATGTTAATAATGAGATCTTTGGCAAATTGCCTGCCTTCTCTGTGACTCGAATTAAATGAGATAAATCATGGAGAAGGCTTAGAGTAGCATTTAGTAGATAGTAAGTGCTCACGAAACATTATTTTAGTTCAGCAAGGGGGTATATAAAAACGGCCCTCATAATTTACAGAATGCTGGCCAGACACAATGGCTCATGCTTATAATCCCAGCACTTTGGGAGGCTGAGGCGGGTGGATCACTTGGGGTCAGGAGTTTGAGACCAGTCTGGCCAACACGGTGAAACCCCATCTCTACTGAAAATACAAAAATTGACTGGTCATAGTGGTGGGCGCCTGTAGTCCCAGCTACTTGAGAGTCTGAGGCAGGAGAATCACTTAAACCCAGGAGGCAGAGGTTGCAGTGAGCTGAGATGGCGCCATTGCACTCCAGCCTGGGCGACAGAGCAAGACTCAGTCTCAAAAAAAGTAAAAACGAAAATAAAATAATGACAATTTACACAATGCTGACTCTTTGCCAACATATTGTGTATATATTTAAAATATATATCTTATATATTGTCTCTAGATGTCTTTTTTTTTTTTTTTGAGATGGAGTCTAGCTCTGTTGCCCAGGCTAGAGTGCAGTGGCGCGATCTCGGCTCACTGCAAGCTCTGCCTCCCGGGTTCACGCCATTCTCCTGCCTCAGCCTCCCCAGTAGCTGGGACTACAGGCACCTGCCACCATGCCTGGCTAATTTTTTTGTATTTTTAGTAGAGATGGGGTTTCACCGTGTTAGCCAGGATGGTCTCGATCTCCTGACCTCATGATCAGCCCGCCTCAGCCTCCCAAAGTGCTGGAATTACAGGCATGAGCCACCGAGCCAGCCTCTAGATGTCTTACATATAGTTTTATATATGTATAGTCTGTGTAATAACAATTTATCAATATACAGTCTTACAAGGACTTTGAAATTGATCTGTTTGAAAGATATACCAACTGCATATTTGTTTTTTTTCTTTCTTTCTTTCTTTTTTTTTTTTTGAGAAGGAGTCTCGCTCTGTCACCCAGACTAGAGTGCAGTGGTGCGATCTCTGCTTACTGCAACCTCTGCTTCCCAGGTTTAAGCAATTCTGTCTCAGCCTCCTGAGTAGCTGCGACTACAGGTGCAAGCCACCATGCCCGGCTAATTTTTGTATTTTTAGTAGAGATTGGGTTTCACCATATTGGTCAGACTGTTTTCAAACTCCTGACCTCAGGTGATCCACCCGCCTCAGCCTCCCAAAGTGCTGGGATTACAGGCGTCTTGAGCCACCACACCTGGCCCCAACTGCATATTTGATTCTTCTAATGCAAACTCTGATACTAACAGAATAAAATATTATTTGACACAGAAGCCACCTCTTAACCAACATATTACACCGTCTTTCATTTGTGACTGTCAGCAGGCTGAGCTTGATTACAATGACTTTGCCTTCTATATTCCAAGAACCTGACACTAGATACTCAAAGTTGTTTTAAATGAATCAATATTTACCATAACCTGGTATAGTGTTTTACAGACTACAAGCTGCTTTTGTATACATAGGGGTGTGTGTGGGTGTGGGCATGTGTGTGTCTTTATACGAATGCTGTGGAATGGACAAGGTAGTGCAGGTATTATTGTTTTATTTTACCGATGAGGTTCATTAACTTGCAAGGTACATTTAAATCCGGATCTTTCTAGCTCAGTGTCATATTTAGCTCTGCATCATAATAAGACATTATTTCTATGTCTTAGTTTTCATGTTTAACCTAAAGGCACATTTCAAAATCTTGTTAATAAGAAAGTATCCTGTCTTCAGTTATTAAAAATGATCTTACTTTTTCCCTGCAATCTGAGAAAGCAACAGCATGTGAAAACTTCTGATCCTTTGTGCAGTTACACTCCTCCCGAGTGGAAACATTAGCACACTGTTTGAATTTACCAGTTTTCTGCAAATAGAAGTAACAGATGTTGACTTGTTTCTCTGCATGGCAGGATTTCTGCAAACTGATAAATATCTAATAAATATTTATTCCCTGAAGAAGTGAAATTCCTGAGAATTTAAAAAGGGAAAGCAACTCATTAATAATAAAGTAAGAATAGAAGTACAGTATTTCTGAATTTTAATTGCCCCCTTGCTTGGTAATTTGAACCCAAGTATTACTCAGTCGCTTGCCGTTCACCTCGTGCAATTGCATGGGACCTAGAAAGCCTGTGTGATTCTGAATTCTGCATCCCAGTACTACCAAACGAACTGCTCTTGGCCCCTGCCATTGCAGGGATCCAGATGGAAACATAAAATGGGTGGCCTTGATAACGTGGGGCTGCACACTCTCCAAACCTACTATTTCATACTTGTCTTTCTTCATAGCATACGTTGATATTTTAAATCTCCACTATATCTGCCCATTTGTCATTCATTTATACTTGATCTCTCTTGCCATTCATTTATATTATTATTATTATTATTATTATTAGAGATAGTGTCTTGCTCTGTTGCCAGGGCTTTAGTGCAGGGGCTCAATCATAGCTCACTGCAATCTTGAACTCCTGGACTCAAGCAATCCTCCCATCTTATTCTCCCTAGTATTATAGTTGGGACTACAGGCACACACCACACTTGGCTGATTGAAAAAAATTTTTTTTGGTAGAGTCTATCCTGACTATGAAATAGAAAAGAAAAACCCATTTTCTGGGGAGAAATTCAAGCCAGTTGCAGAAATTTGCAAGTAGCAAGGAGCCTACTGTTAATCCTCAAGACTATGGGGAAAATGTCTCCAGACCATGTCAGAGACCTTAATGGCAGCCCCTCCCATCACAGGCCCAGAGGCCCAGGAGGAAAAATTGGTTTTGTGGGCTGGGCACAGGGTCCCCATGCTGTATGTAGCCTAGGGACTTGGTGCCCTGTGTCCCAGCTGCTCTAGCCATGGCTGAAAGGGGCCAATGTACAGCTCAGGCTGTGGCTTCAGAGGGTGGAAGTCCCAAGCCTTGGCAGCTTCCACATGGTGTTGAGCCTGTGGGTGCACAGAAGTCAAGAATTGAGGTTTGGGAACCTCTGCCTAGATTTCAGATGTATAGAAACACCTGGATGCCCAGGCAAAAGTTTTCTGCAGGGGTGGGGCCCTCATGGAGAACCTCTGCTAGGGCAGTGCAGAAGGGAAATGTGGGGTGGGAGCTCCCACACAGAGTCCCCACCAGGGCACTGCCTAGTGGAGCTGTGAGAAGAGGGCCACTGTCCTCCAGACCCCAGAATGGTAAATCCACTGACAGCTTGCACCAGGTGCCTGGAAAAGCTGCAGACGCTCAACATCAGCCCATGAAAGCAGCCAGGAGGGAGGCTGTATCTTGCAAAGCCACAGGGGTGGAGCTGCTCAAAACCATGAGAACCCACCTGTTTCATCAGCACGACCTGGAGTCAAAGGAGATCATTTCAGAGTTTTAAAATTTGACTGCCCTGCTGGATTTTGGACTTGCATGGGTCCTATAACCCCTTGGTTTTAGCAAATTTCTCCCATTTGGAATAGCTATATTTACCCAATACCTGTAACCCTATTGTATCTAGGAAGTAACTAGCTTGTTTTTGATTTTACAGGCTCATAGGTGGAAGGGACTTGCCTTGTCTCACATGAGACTTTGTAATGTGGACTTTGGGTTGATGATGAAATGAGTTAAGACTTTAGGGGACTGTTGGGAAGGGATGATTGGTTTTAAAATGTGAGGACGTGAGATCTGGAGGGGCCAGGGACAGAATGATATGGTTTGGCTGTGTTCCCATTCAAATCTCAACTTGAATTGCATCTCCCAGAATTCCCACATGTTGTGGGAGGGAACCAGTTGGAAGTCATTGAATCACGGGGGCTGGTTTTTCCCATGCTATTCTTGTGATAGTGAATAAGTCTCACAAGATCTGATGGGTTTATCAGGAGTTTCCACTTTTGCTTTCTCCTCATTTTCTCTTGCTGCTGCCATGTAAGAACTGCCTTTTGAACTCTTCCATGATTCTGAGGCCTCCCCAGCCATGTGGAACTGTAATTCCAATTAAGCCTCTTTCTTTTGTAAATTGCCCAGTCTTGGGTATGTCTTTATCAGCAGTGTGAAAATGGACTAATACAATGGGGAGGTCCCAAAAGCTCATTTTTAGCAGGTTGTGAAGTCTCATGTCTTGTGAAGAGAAAATAGAGGGGCGGAAGGGAGAAAAAAACAACAATAAAAAAAAGAACAGTCCTGGAAAAATCAATATAGGTCACATTACTCTGAAGTCCATACACTAGTAGGCAGGTATGAAAGTGGCTTATGTATGTAGTTATTTTCTCCTGAAGTTTAAGTTGTCTGGCTTCAGTTTGCAGGGTTTTAAGAAAGCACAGCTTAGTTTTCAGTGACTCCAAATAAAGAAAAATTGGGATAAAAAAGAAGTAAAAAAATTGAAAACATTATTTTGAAGACTTGTAGTCAAGAAAAATTAGAATTCAGTCCAAACTATAGAAAATAATAAAAATTGAAAAAAATATTAGGCAAGACTAGGATCTAACAACAGGTCTACTGTAGTTTTGAAACATAATTTTTCTCTCCCCAGTTTCCCATTTTTACTAAAGACAAATCATGGTATGACTGGTATGCCTTATTATACTTGGCCTAATATTCGTACACAGTGTAGCAAGAATAATTATTTTTTACATAGGCTTTTAAATTGACTTTGATGAACTTTGTTCTATAGGAGGAATCTCAGATAAGGTTTATTTATTTATTTGTTTTTAATTTATTTTTATTTTAATTTTTTTAGTAGAGACAGGGTTTTACCATGTTAGCCAGGATGGTCTCAATCTCCTGACCTCGTGGTCTGCCCATCTCGGTCTCCCAAGGTGCTGGGATTACAGGTGTGAGCCACCGCACCCAGCCCAGATAAAACTTTTTTAAAGCCGAGCCCAACCATGGATTTGTGCCATCAAATATCTATGAATTGTGTGAATTTCCTCTCCTCTTGAGGATCCAAGATAAACCTGGGGCTTCTGTGCCTGTCAGAAAGTGACATTCTTTACTAAGCACAGGTCAGAAACCCTGTACAGGGACTGTGTACACAAAATATGAGGCCAGTTTTCCAAGGGCTTTATTGGCTCCATAAGTCAAGTTTGCTTCCTTAAAGAAAAGCACATCATTCCAGTCAAAGCCTTGGTAAAATAGGCAATTCCTCCAGTTGTGTCCTCTTGCAAAAGAAAACAGATTCTTACTGCCCTTATGCAAATAACTATATTGCTATAAATTAAGAATAGTCACAGATAGTTTCCAAATTCTAGAGAAATCAGGCAGAGGGAAACAAATAGGTTCCAAATTTTGTTCACAGGGTTATACTTTACTCAATTATTAAAAGCTGTAAATAGCTTAAAATAATTGTTTTCTTAACTCTGAAAAACAAAACAAAGTATCAGCAACATTTAAGCAAAAAGTCAAAAAGATTACTTCCGTTTTCTATTGGTTCAGTTAATTCAGTTAACTCCTATTCTGTTTGATAGTCATGAACATTTCAGCTCTCCATGAGAGTTATGAAAGTTCCTTTTTTCCAATGTCACAATTTCCAAAGTTATCAGAAAACCTGCATTTAAGTGCACCTGTTAGAGTCCTATAGCTAATTATAAATCCACCCCCTCTTTTTTTTTTGAGACAGAGTCTTACTCTGTCACCCAGGCTGGAGTGCAGTGGCACAATCTTGGCTCACTACAAGCTCCGCCTCCTGGATTCACGCCATTCTCCTGCCTCAGCCTCCTGAGTAGCTGGGACTACAGGCGCCTGCCACCACGCCCGGCTAATTGTTTGCATTTTTAGTACAGATGGGGTTTCACCTTGTTAGCCAGGATGGTCTCTATCTCCTGACCTTGTGATCTGCCCACCTCGGCCTCCCAAAGTGCTGGGATTACAGGCATGAACCATCATCCTGGCCTATAAATCCACCTTTTAAAGAGCATTTAAAACAAGGCAAAACAAGACAATTGTCTGTGGATGAAAAAAAGTTTTAAGGTAGCCATAGTTAAAAGACACAATTGACAAGGAAATTTGTTACCTCTGTGGCACAAGATAATTTTAACATAACAATTATGATTATTACTGATAATGTACACTAAGTTATATCAGAATTACAGGAGTTTCCTATAAATTTGTAACAAAATTAGATATGTATACAAATATGAAATGGACACCATTTCATATTTGACAATGCTTCCTGTATAATTTTTATACCAAAATAAGCCAAGTTATGTCATTTTTGGACTTAAGGAACCTAATGTCTTAAAGGACTAATTAGGTTAGAAAAAGACATAAATTTTTTTTTTTGAGATGGAGTCTCGCACTGTCGCCCAGGCTGGAGTGCAGTGACACTATCTCGGCTCACTGCAAGCTCTGCCTCCTGGGTTCATGCCATTCTCCTGCCTCAGCCTCCTGAGTAGCTGGGACTACAGGCACCTGCCACCACATCCAGCTAATTTTTTTTTTTTTTTTGTATTTTTAGTAGAGATGGGGTTTCACCGTGTTAGCCAGGATGGTCTTGATCTCCTGACCTCGTGATCTGCCCGCCTCAGCCTCCCAAAGTGCTGGGATTACAGGCGTGAACCACAGCGCCTGGCCAAAAAGATATAATTTATAATTTGATTTTGGAAAGTTTGTCAAATATAAAAGCTTTAAAACACTTGATATTACAAAATAGGATTACAGGTCATTGTAAAGTCATTTATTTAACCAAAGTGATAATTCCAGCATTCCAAAAAAAGTGAAAACCTTCATTATTTGAGTTGAGACTTAATTTTCTAAACAAGAAACCCTAATAAAAACAGCATGAAGCCAATTACATTTGTTTTTCAAAATTTTGTAAACAGTCTATAAAATTTAATCTTGATTATAAAATATAACTTCCATAAGCCTTTTATAACCTTTATTAAGAAGTTCTTTAATGATTCAAGAAAACCTTGTTAATCTGACATAGGGGTCCATATACTTGGTTTTGCATCAGTGTGCCTTTGACATTAATAATTAATTTATAGAGAAACTGAACTTATTTTATCTTTCAAAATTGGCCCTTACAATCTTATGTGCCCACCTCTTCCACGATAGTCCCTGGGCCTTGAGGAGTTGAATGGCTTTAATTTCTTGCCCTGTGTCTCAGGAATGCAGTTTGTTTTAATTGGCATCTTCTATGGTGCCTGAAGATGAGGCTTTAATTGCTGTCAGTGTTTAAGATTTAGCAGGACTTGGTGTCCTTTTTAGACCCAGGAGTTAAAGCCCTGTAACTCAATGTTACAAAGACTTTAAAAACACATACAGGAAGATAAATGGATGCAATAACATTAAAAAATTTTTTATCTCAGTTTTTTTCCCTAAGCAAACCAAAATTTAATAATAATATGACAACTTGATTATATAAAACTTTTTGTTTTTTTAAATATATAAATCCTCTTATTGTGACTTACACTGACTATTGATGACATGGCCAGACTTTCTGATTTGTTCTGAAATTCCCTCCTTTTTAAACAACCAGTTATTTTATTTTAGGACTAAATTTACCACAGAAAATTCTTTCTTATATAAAATTATTTCTCTTTAAGCTTTTTTACCTAAAAAAAACCTCTTTATTTTTATAACTTTCTTTACATCTTTTTTTATTCCTGGCTCCTTTTACCTTGTTTTATATATAACCTTTAAGCTTTGAATTAGACAAAACTTGTTCACTTTTTTTTTAAAGGACACATTTTTCTTTCTTTAGCAAGAATGTTTTTCTACAATATATATTTATTGGAAAATACTCAAATAATGAGATATCTATTATTTAATTTAAGATAACTTTATATTCTAAATTATGAGCAGTTTGTCTACAAGTATTTATCCCATTACATTTACCTAATTGTTTTAATTATTTACCTAGATTATTTATGAAAACTGTGATAGTCATGATTTAAAGTTATGAAACTGCCATTGCAAAATTATAACTGAGACAGTCAGAAAAGATTTGACTGGCCGGGCGCGGTGGCTCACACTGTAGTCCCAGCACTTTGGGAGGCCGAGGCGGGCGGATCACGAAGTCAGGAGATTGAGACCATCCTGGCTAACACGGTGAAACCCCGTCTCTACTAAAAATGCAAAAAATTAGCTGGGTGTGGTGGCGGCCGCCTGTAGTTCCAGCTACTTGGGAGGCTGAGGCAGGAGAATGGTGTGAACCTAGGAGGCGGAGCTTGCAGTGAGCTGAGATTGTGCCACTGCACTCCAGCCTGGGCGACAGGCAAAAAAAAAAAAAAGAAAGTTTATTTTTATTTTGCCAAGGTTGAGGATGTGCCCGTGACACTGCCTCAGGAAGTCCTGACAACATGTGCCCAAGGTGGTCAGGGCAAAGCTTGGTTTTATACGTTTAGGGAGACATGAGACGTCAATCAATATATGTAAGAAGTACATTGGTTCAGTCTGGAAGGGGAGGACAACTTGAAGCAAAGGCACGAAGACTTAAGTGCGGAGGGAGCTTCCAGGTCACAGAAAGGTGATACACAAATGGTTACATTCTTTTGAGTTTCTGATTAGCCTTTCCAAAGGAGGCAAATCAGATATGAATCTATCTCAGTGAGCAAAGGAGTGACTTTGAATAGAAAAGGAGGCAGGTTTGCCCTAAGCAGTTCCCAGCTTGAGTTTTCCTTAGTGATATTTGGGGGCCCAAGATATTTTCCTTTGACACCACTGAATGGATATAGCACATTTTGTTTATCCATTCATCAGTTAATGGGCATCTGATTGTTTCCACTTTCTGGCTGCTATGAATAATGCTGCTATGAAGTTTTTGTCTGAACATATGTTTTCAGTTCTTTTGGATATATCTAGGAGTGAAATGGCTGGGTCATACAGTAATTCTATGTTTAACTTTTTGAAGAAGCACCAAACTGATATCCATAACAGCTGCACCATTTTGCATTCCTGCCAGCAATGCATGAGAGTTCCAGATTCTCCACATTCTCGCCAACAATTATTTTCATCAAAAAAGCAATTATTATAGCTATTCTAATGACTGTGAAGGGATATCTCAAGTGATTTTGATTTGTGTATCTCTAATGACTAAGACGTTGAGTATCTTTTCACGGGCTTGTTGGCTGTTTATGTATTTTCTGTATTAGTCCATTCTCATACTGCTATAAAGAAATACCTGAGACTGGGTGATTTATAAAGAAAAGAGGTTTGGGTTTGTTTGTTTGTTTGTTTTTGTTCTGTGAGAATTTAATGTGTAAACATACAGAAAAGTAAGCATTATAGCAACCAAACAGTTTCGTTCACGATAGCAATTTTAAAGACACTTCAACAAATACTTTTATGTAAGAGGCTAATTCTGCAAAATAACATTCACTTTCCTATGGAATAATTTCACAGTCTCAGATTTTAAGCCAGAAAAATGAGATTCATGCTGGTAAAGCAACCTGAAAATCCTGCATGTTCTCACAAATAGTATACTTTAACATGGTAAAAAGATCTTCCAAAGGGAGGAAAGAAGGCTCTTAAAGGGGATGGCTGGTGCCTCCCAGAGTAAATCCTTGCCCCAAGGGGCTGCCCTGCTATCTGCAAGACTAAAATGGTCATGACAAATTCAAAGCTAAAAAAAGAAATAACCTCTACCTTCAGTGTATTTGCCTGGTTCAAGTGGTTATCTGCAGATTTATGATAAGTCGGTAAACAGAACAATATTGATAAGATTTCTGAGAACTAAATGGTATTTGGCTCTGGTACTAAGGAGTTGAGAGAATACAACACCTATGTTAATTATCAACTGCAAATGACAACTTTATGTGAAGTTTCTATTCTAAGGATTACTTTATTCATGTATTCCATTTAGAATCTTAAAATTTTTTGATACTTCCTTTAAACAAGAAGTAATTCACAAATGATTAACATAGCACTAAACTAATAAAATAGGTCCTCACACCCATCTTGAATTATTAAAGAAAGTATTGCCATTGAAAGTGATCTTTTTCCTGAGAAAGTCATGTTGCAAAATGGCACAAGACAATACACATTTTCTCTAATTTTCCGCAGGAATACAAGATAGGAAAATCAGATTACAATATATTTTGTGAGGAAAACATGTTTCTTAAAATTGTGTTTTCAGTTACTCTCCAAACCACATATTTTTAGAGGGTGAGAGCCAAATGTAAATTAAGAAGTGATCTTTATGGCAAGAGAATGAATACATATGGTAAATTTTGGTTGGTGTTTACACAATTTTTGTCGGAAATTGTTTACAAGTGGAGAAACTGAGGCACAGAAACACCCAAGCTCAGGTTCAAGGTTGAGTTTAATAGTACAGGTAGGAATAGAATCTAGGGATCTGATTCTCACATTAGGGGATAATAATATCTTCCTAAAGGGGAAAAATAAATTTTTTTGGTAGATCACATTGATAAATCATTTTTGAAATATATAATATGAATTTCCTTGAAGATCTTTGGCATTTGTGAGAGTATTTGTAGGCTGAGGTTTTTAGGTATTTTTTTCCCCCAAAATATATAAAGTTAGGGGCACTAGCTTTAAAGTTGAACAACAAAAAAATTAATCTTAATTTCAAAATGACCTGAGTTCATTTTGCATTTTTATATAAATCAATTGTACAGCTTGAGTACATAAAAGGCCACCACACTTCACTTCATAGAGTTCACACATATGCATTCTACAGTGATATTTATATGACCAGAACTTATTTCACACTTAAAGTATAGAATTAAATAAAATGTCTTAGTCAAATTTTTCATAAGCCCAACTACTTGAAGATATCAAAGTTATTACAGTGGGATGATTAATTCATATATCATACAGTATTAGGTTAGTCCCAAATTCAAGTATTTATAATATTCACCCCATGTGAAAGTTTCTTTGTACTGGCTAAACTGTGAGCTGTGAAATTTATATTGCTTAGTTTGGTATTTTTCCCTATGTGTATGTTTTCCATCACAAAACCTCTACCTCACAATTCTGTACTTGTAAGAGCTCAGGTAGGTTTACGTAGTCATAATGCAGTAGTCTAGAACACACCATGTAAAAATAAAAAATAAAATTATTTTCAAGTTTCTTTGTTTTTAAAGTGCTCCATGTGCTGTATTATATCAACTTTCAGGTTCTAGAAATCCAGTATGACTAGCAATAGTCTTACAAAAGGTCAGCAGTTAAGCAAGAATGTATGTATACATAGATTAAGAGAACAAAAATTATTTAGGCACATTCATATTCAAATAATATAAAAAAATCCACAAGAGTACATAAGAGAGATGGCAGAAGTGTTTAGAAGGAATGTCAGAGTGTCAGGGACTAATTCGTAAGGTAACTGGATGTAAACTCAAAGTGGTTTTGAATATTTTGGTAACAAATATTTGTACAAAAACAAATAAACAAAAATAAATACTTATTCCTTATCGGAAATAAAATACAAAACAAATCTGTCCAAATGTTCAGAAGCTGCATCATAAAAACATTTTTTGAAAAATTTCATGCCTAATAGGTTGCTTCATCCATGTTGTCATCACTGTCTGCACCAAAATCATCTCCATCTTCAAAGTATGAATTAATGTAGTAATTTCCCTCTTCTTGCTCTTCTTCATCATATCCCTCCTGTTCTGCAGCACCATTGTCATCATCATCATCATCACCTTCTTTACTTTTCTCTTTGCTTCCTTCTTTCTCTTCATTTTCCTCATCTGATTTTTCATCATCACCTCTCTTTTCCAATTCCTCAATTTTTTTCAACACATCTGCAGTATTAGTGTGTGATGTGCCTTTGCCTGTGTCTTTTGCCTTTTTGGGTTTTGGGCCTGCTATTTTACATTTATTTCTTGGCATCATCTCTCTTGGAAGTCTTCTCCAATCTGGTATCCATTCTTCCTTGTATACCTTCATGTGTCTTTTACTATACCTTTCAATATCTTGTCTTTCTTCATGAAGGTGTTTCAATAAAATAAGGCATTCTTTTCATTGTTTCTCTCAACTCCTGTTTCCAAGCCAGCATATATTATTCACCTTCTCCTGTTTTCAGTGGCACCGGTTTATAATCTGTATCAGGAAATAGTGGGGGTGGTTTCAACACTACATCAGGTAACTTTTTACCTTTGCTAAATCCAACAGCCTCAATATTAAAGGTATAAGCAGCATGTCCTCTTCCTTTATTCCCAGCCATCAGAACTAGTTATACCAGATGAGTGGGCAAATTCTGCTCCCTAAGTCTCGAAGTGTGGGCAAAACTCTGCAGCTGAAATGCCGGCCGGCAAGGAAGGGGTGCAGGCAGAGGACCCCACCGCTCTAGAGCCTGAGATGTGCGCACTGCCCTCAGAAAAGAGGTTTAATTGGCTCACAGTTCCACAGGCTGCACAGGAAGCATGGCAGCATCAGCTTCTGGGGACGCCTCAGGGAACTTAAAATCATGGCGGAAGGCAAAAGGGAGTGAGGCAGGAAGAGAGGGAGGAGGAGCAGGAGGTAGAGAGAGAAGGGGGAGTTGCTACAGACTTTTAAACACCAGATCTCGTGAGAACTCTATCACGAGAACAGCACTAGTGGCATGGTGCTAAACCATTCATGAGAGACTGTCCCCATCATACATGAGGCCCCACCTCTAACATTAGGGATTACAATTCAACATGAGATTTGGTGGGGACACAGATCCAAACCATATCACCTTCTGTGGAGAAATGTCTATTCAAGAACTTCATCTATTTCTCTCTCTCTCTCTCTCTCTCTCTCTCTCATGGAGTCTCACTCTGTCACCCAGGCTGGACTGCAATGGTGCAATCTCAGCTCACTGCAATCTCCACTTCCTGAGCTCCAGTGATTCTCCAGCCTCAGCCTCCTGAGTAGCTGGGACTACAGGCACGCGCCTGTCTTTTCTCCAGGAAGATCCAATAGGAGAAAAGAAAGAAATCTCTCTGATTAGACTCCAACCATACCCTACCCTCCATCAAATTGACTGGATAGGCATAATGGAAACCAGAACATGTGGTTTCCAAACAAGAAAAATCCTATGAGGGATGGGAGAAAGGGAGAGGAAGGATTCAGCCAGTGCCGAGACTGAAATTGATTAATGTCAACTGCACTCATCTTCACACATCTTCAGGTTGCATGTTCGTGGAGTAGTTTAGGAATAAATCCATGGCTTGTGGAGTATTCAAATACCTAGTGGTCTGCTGTATTACATTATGGCTTTCCCCAGCAGCTTCCAAGGCAGCCTCCAAGTCACTGGCAGGAGAATTTGGCTGGAACTGCATGCAGGACTGCAGAGATTCCTCTCCACAGTTATAGAAGGGACTGTTCCAGGCCTGATTGTTCCAGGACTGGGTGCACCAGGTCTGAATGTTCCAGGAGTGGTTGCTCCAGGACTGGATGTTCTGGGTCTGGTTGCTCCAGGTTGAATTGTTCCAGGTGTGGTTGCTCCACATTGGAAAGTTCCCAGTCGTGTTCACCAGGCATCCCCGGTGGTAGGAAGAGTAGAGGCTGGGGTAGGTAGGTGCTGAGGCCTTCTGAGTCACACCATTGCTATTCTTTGGCCAGTTCTTTTCCTGCCACCTCTTAGATTTCATTCTCTGGTTCTGGAACCAGGTCTTAACCTGTTTGTAGCTGAGGTTCAGGATGTTGGAAAGTTCTTGCATCTGCTGGAGGCTGAAGTATTTCTGTCTCTGAAATGTATCATTGAGTACAAATAGCTGTGTGGAAGAGAACACAGTTCTGGTCTTCTGTTTCTTGAATGGGACCTTGTCTTCCTTTTTTCTGGCACTCCTCTCTGCAGAAGTGGATTGTTTGCCTTTGGGAGGGGTGGAAGAATCAGGGCTGTCCTAAATAAGCAGATCCATGGAGGAAGGAAGAGGAGAGACAGTCTCCATGTGAGGCATCTCAGCAGAAGACATTTGCAAGGATGGATAGTTTTCTTCAGGCCCACAAATCACAGATGTAAGTGAAGAATCTTTACAGACGGATGCTTTGGAGCAAGGCAGGCTTTGTGAACAAGCTGGATCCACACTCATGTTATTATTGGGGAAGAGGAGGAAAAAATTTAAGAGCTGGACCAGAAAAAAAGGTTAAGGTGGCTTTAAGACTTTTTTCTGGAAGATCTTAGAGAAATATGACCTCCAGAAGCGAAAGTATCAAGAAGTTGGGATGAAGTGAGTCACCGCCACAGTAACCATCATGTTACTTTCTTGCTTAAAACCCTAGATGGCTCTTGATTTCTCTTAGGATAAAATTTGAAATCATTTCCACGGCCGAGGAGATCCTGTAGCATTAGGGCCTACTGTCCCCAAACTCTCTTGCTGGCTCATTACGTTCCAGGCTGAATGGTCTTTAAGTTTGTCAGAGACACTAAGCCTTTCCCCATTGCCACCCTTTGTATCTGGTGTTGCCTCAGCCTGGAATGCTGTTTGACTCCCTTTCCCCTCCTCTCTGTTACCACTCTCTCCTCCTCTGTTTGGTTAACCCCTACCCATCTTTCAGTCTTGACTCAGAAGCATTTCCTCTGGGATGTCTTTCCTGACTCACTCATACTGTTTTGTGTCTGATCTACTACTGGCCTATCTTAAACTCTTTAAAATACAGATTTCGGCTGGGTGCTGTGGCTCACGCCTGTAATCCCAGCACTTTGGGAGGCTGAAGCGGGTGGATCACTTGAGGTCAGGAGTTTGAGACCAGCCTGGCCAACATGGTGAAACCCTGTCTCTACTAAAAATACAAAAATTAGCCGGGTGTGGTGGTGGGTGCCTGTAATCTCAGCTGCTTGGGAGGCTGAGGCAGGAGAATCGCTTGAACCCAGGATGTGGAGGTTGCAGTGAGCCAAGATTACGCCACTGCACTCCAGCCGGGTGACAGAGCAAGACTCCGTTTCAAACAAACAAACAAATAAAATGCAGATTTCAGGACGGTACCTCATAGTTTCTGATGCAGTAGCTATGAGATTCAGAAAGATGCATTGTAGAAATATTTTTGGGGTGGGTGCAGTGGCTCATGCCTATAATCCCAGCACTTTGAGAAGCCGAGGCGAATGGATCACATGAGGTCAGGAGTTTGAGACCAGCCTGGTCAACCTGGCAAAACCCTGTCTCTACCAAAAATGCAAACATTGGCTGTGTGTGGTGGTGCACGCCTGTAATCCCAGCTACTCAGGGGCCTGAGGCAGGAGAATCGCTTGAACCCAGGAGGCGGAGGTTGTAGTGAGCTGAGATCACGCCACTGCACTCCAGCCTGGGTGACAGAGCGAGACTCCGTCTCAAAACTAAACAAAAAATATTTTCGAATAATTCTGGTTCAGGATATGCAGGGCTGTACTGTTCAGAAGCCCTGCACTCGATGACGCTATTTAATTTGTATGTCTTTTTGCTTAAGACATACAAATTCTCACCTATTAGAGTCCATGAAGCTACCATGCTTATCTTGTGCATTGCTATATCTTCAGAAAATGTCTGGATAGTGCCTGATAACACTGGAAATGCTGAAATTAACACTTGTTGGATGCATAAAAGATGGGGTAGTAATCATTAGGTGTACATACATTCCCTGTTGAACTCACAAGAAAATCCTGGGGAAAAAGCCTGGGAAATCAAGGATTTCCATGTAAATATAGTAAAGTCATATTTCAGTAGAGGAGGTGGTTCTAGTGACACATCAAGGTTTGTCTTTGGGAGAAACTGGACGTGGAGAACTCAGTATCATAGTTAATCATTGCCTGGAGCAGAGCTTCTTAACCTGAAACCCAAGATTTCACAAGAAGTCTGTTCACTTCCTAATTGTGTGTGTGTGTGTGTGTGGTGCGGGGGTGAATGTGTATTAGTATGTTTCACAATTTTAAAGCATTCTCTAAGTCTGTCACTGTTCTGGGCACTGGGGCTATAGTAGAGAAGAAATAGATAAAAACCTCTACCTTATGAGCTTACCTTCTCATGGGGTCAGAAAGACAAGAAATAAAATAAGTGAGTAAAATAGGTAAAACCGTAGTAAGCGATATGGAGAAAAATAAGGCAGGGAAGGAGGGAAGACAGCGGAGATGGGGGCTATGATTCTAAATAGAGTGGTCAGAGAAGGGCTTACTATGATGGTGACTTTAGGAAAAGCACCTGAAGAGTCAGCCATGGAGTATCAGGCAGAAAAGCATTCCACACAGAAGGATTTTCTGCAACTGTGAAGGCCATGGGGTGGAAATATGCCCAGCATATTGGAGAAACAGCTAAGAGGCCAGCATGGCTAGAGCAGATCAAGCTGGGAAAATCAGGTCGGATGTAATGCCAAGGCCAAAGTCCAAGGAGGACTTTATAAACCATTGCAAGAATTTGGTTTTCACTGTGAATGAGATCGGAAGACAGTGGAGAGTTTTGAGCTAAAGAAACACCAATTTTATGTATTAGTGTACGTGCACGAATGTGTGTAAAAATGAATATGACTGTCTGTGCATGTGTATGGGCAGGTGGGTGCATTTTTCTGGAGAGATTCCACAGGCGTCCATGTGGTCTCCTTGAGAAGCTGCCTCACGCTGCACTTTTCCTCTGAACCTAATGGCTCCTCCCTTGTCTCCCTCCCTCCTCCCTCCACCTTTAGAGAGGCAGGGTGCTGCTGGGAGTTGGTTATTTTCTAGGCAGAATCTCAGCAGGAGTTTAAATGTGCCTGCATTGGAGCAGGCAGTTTTCTTCCCTCTTGGACATCATTCCATTCACAGAGCTGAAGAGCTGGGGGCTCCTTTCATTTGAGAAAAGATGCTCTCACCCCATCAATTAAATCCAAATGGGAACCAGGGAGAGTCAACAGGGAAAGAGTCCATTTAGACTTCTTGGCTCCAAAACTGTATTCAGGAATAGCTGTAAGAGGAGGGGCTAAAGTAGAAGGAGGAGGAACAGAGTAGTAATCATGATAATAACAGCTGCACCTTCTCATTTAACACTCACAGCTATATATATAATTTTACTGAATGATTTCCTGAATTCAAATAAGTGCTAGTTTATTTGTAAAGAAGTTATTTACCTTTGACATGTGAAACAGGTTTCTTGGTATGGGTTTGCTAGGATCTGCATGATAAAAATTATCTGTGAGTGGAATAGCAATTCCCATATTAGATGGAGGCCTATAGTTTATCTGCAAGTGATTAAACAAAGAAAATATATAATTCATTATTATGAAGTCTTTAATTTATAGATCTTGATTTTCTAGAAAACCAATCAAGGCAAAAATTCAATTTTTAGCTACAGGTATTAAAGTAAATTTATCTCCCCCAACTTTTCTACCCCTCATTTTCTGGAATTTCAACAATTTTAACCAATGGTAATATAACTTGTAAATAAGTGAAAAAACTGCCATAAAGTCAATGCAATAAAGTTTAAACACTTTATCAAAGAGTCTTAGTGATGTATCATAGTTAGTAAACAATTCTTCAAGTTTGGTTATTTGCTTTTTGTCACAAAGAAAATTATAAGTAATAAGTCAGTTGACAAAGAGCAACATTTTATATTTAAAAAGAGTCACAAATTCTGACAAGGCAAAAGTTAAAATTATTACATTGAAATGGGTAGATATATAGTTGACCCTTGAACAACACAGGGGTTAGGGGTGCAGACCTCCTGCATGGTCAAAAATTCACATATAACTTTTGACTACCCCAAAACTTAACCATTAATAGCCTACTGTTGACCTTACTGGTAATATAAAGTTGATTAATATATATTTTGTATGTAATATGTATTATATACTGTATTCTTACAATAAAGCGAGCTAGAGAAAAAATGAAAATGCATTTATAGTACTATTCTGTATTTATGGATACTGTAACTTTACATCATCTGTTTACAAGGTGAATTGTCTGTCTGAAATCCAGGGAAACTGCAGCTGAAGAACCTCAATCTACAGTGTGCTTCAAGAAATTCACCTTTTTTTTTTTTTTTTGTAATGTCATGACTTTTCTCTGCCTCTTGGGAGTACTTCCAGCACCACTTCATATGGAACTCATGGTGTTATTTAAGGTTTATGGTATTATATGATGAAAAGTACATTAGAGCCATGAGAGGTCACTTTTTATTGTGATTTGCAATTTGCTGGCTAGGTGAACTGCTCACATGCAGATGAATAGCCTCTCAGGGCATTTTAAAGGAATACTGGCAACATTTGAGTTCACCCAAGTAGCACCAGGAGGTGGCTACAAAATTATTACAGTAGTACAGTGTGTACTACAGCTGATTTTATGCAGTTATGATTTAATACTGTATCTTTATGTTTGCTTACATTTCTCTGGCCTCATGTAGGATCTGTGTTTGTGTGTGTAAGTTTTGATACATTTTAACTTTTTATAATAGATTTGTGTATAGTTTATGATAGCAAATGATAAAATAGACTAGTTTCTATATATATTTTATGCATTCATGGCATATCCAACTTTTTATTAACTTTTTAGATATTTCTTTCTAAAATTTATGTATTTATTTTTGAGACAGAGTCATGCTCTGTGCTGTGTTGCCCAGGCTGGAGTGCAGTGGCACCATCTCCGCTCACTGCAACCCCTGCCTCCCGGGCTCAGCCTCCCGAGTAGCTGGGATTACAGGCGTGTGCCACTGTGCCAGGCTAATTTTTGTATTTTTTGTAGAGATGGGGTTTCTCTATATTGGTCAGGCTGGTCTCGATCTCCTGACCTCAAGTGATCTACTCACCTTGGCCTCCCAAAGTGCTGGGATTACAGGCATGAGCCACCATGCCTGGCCGATTTTTTCTACATTTCTAAGCTATGAGGTTTGTCTGTGAATTTTTTCAATTGTCACAAAATTCCAAAAAAGCCCAATATATTTCTTGAAAAAAATCCACATGTAAGTGGGCCTATGCAGTTCAAACCTGTTGTTCAAAGGCTGATTGTATCAGCTTAGGACAAGTCAATGTAAGGGAAAGTAGTTGAATATATCACAAAAGCCAAAGATCACACCAACAAATAAAGTGTAAAATGATAATAATAATGACACTAAGTTACCAAGAAAAATAATTATTTCAGAAAGCTTTTACGGTTTAGAAATCATCATCACATCCTCAAAATGACATGAGGATTAAAAAATAACCATGAAGTGTTTTGAGCCACTCACAAAAGAAATGCTGAAACTGAATGGGTAGGCAATCACACAAAAGTCACATAGCATTGCTTCTTAAACCAATATACTTAGATTTTTTTTTTACCGGCAAAGTTTTGATGAGGTTAAAACCCTGACTGTCTTTATGAACTCCACTAATCCAGTCTTCCAATGGGATAAATTTGCTAGGAATGTGATGCATAGATCTGAGATAACTACAGCTGCTTTTCAGTGTTGGCACCATTGTCGTAACAAAGCACTCAGTAGAGGCTGACCACATAATAAATGCCAGTGAAGTTGAACCCTGGAAATAACCAAATAAATGAAGGTTATTTAAAGTAACCGTTATGGACTGAACTGTGTCCAACCAAAAATTACATGTTGAAACCCCAACCTCCAGTATCTCAAAATGTGGCTGTATTTGGAGACAGGGCCTTTAAGGAGGTAATTAAGGTAAAATGAGGTCATTTGGGTGGGTCCCAATCCAATGTCACTGGTGTCATCTTATAAGAAGAGGAGATTAGGATATAGACAACACAGAAACTGAGGGGCAACCATATGAGGACACAGCAAGAAGATGGCCATATATAAGCCAAGTAGAGGGGCTGCAGAGGAAACCAATCCTGCTGATATCTTGCTCTTGAACTTGTAGCCACTATAACTGTAAGAAAATAAATTTCCATTGTTTGAGTCACCAAGCCACCAAGTCAGTGGTATTTTGTTGTGGCAGCCATAGCAAACTAATATAGTGAAGAATATAGAAAACTAAAAAATATAGAAAAAGAAAAGAAATAGAAAAAGACATGACAGCAGTAGAAAAATATTTGACCATAAAGATCTGTTTGAGAATAAATCATAATAGAAAACATACTCTTTTCCAGGAAGAAATATATTCCAATCTAATTGGTTTGGGTAAGCATTTGGAAATAAGCTACGATCAAGAACCTGAAGACTGGCTGGGCACGGTGGCTCACGCCTGTAATCCCAGCACTTTGGGAGGCTGAGGTGGGCGGATCACCTGAGGTCAGGAGTTCAAGACCAGCCTGGCCAACATGGTGAAACCCCACCTCTACTAAAAGTACAAAAATCAGCCAGATGTGGTGGCATATGCCTGTAGTCCCAGCTGCTTGGGAGGCTGAGGCAGGAGAATTGCTTGAGCCCGGGAGGTGAAGGTTGCAGTGAGCCAAGATAACAACACTATACTCCAGACTGGGTGACAGAGCTAGCCGTCTCAAAAAAAAAAAAACAACCAAAAAAACCAAAACCAAAACCAAAAACAAAAAAAGGAACATGAGGACTATAGTTAATGATACTGTATTATATTCAGTACTTAAGTATTTTTGCTGAATTAGCAGATTATAGCTGCTTTTACCACATTAGGGGAAAATGGATGCCTATGTGAGGTATTTATTCCACAATGGTAATCATTTTACTACATATATGTGTCTTATAACAACACATTGTATTCCTTAAATATACACAACAAAATTTATTTTAAAATATTTTTTAAAGACATTAAATAAATACCATTATTACATCCAACTCATATAGCTGAGGCTTCCCCATTCACTGATGAGCACCTGAATATTTGGTTTGATGATATAAATAAAATAACTTTGATTGTTTACTGCTTGCTTGCTTTCTTTCTTTCTTTCTTTCTTTCTTTCTTTCTTTCTTTCTTTTTTCTTTCTTTCTTTCAGAGATGAGATTGCGCTCTGTCACCCAGGCTGGAGTACAGTGGCACTATTATAGCTTACTTCAGGCTTGAACTCCTGGGTTCAAGCAATCCTCTCACCTCAGCTTCCTGAGTAGCTAGGACTACAGATGTGTGCCACCACACCTAGCTTTTGAAATCCGAAATTTACTCGTAGCAATTTTGAAATGTATAATACTCTATTATTAACTATATTCACCATGCTGTGCAAATAACTAAAAAAAATTCTTTAAAATTTTTTACAGAGACGGGGCTCTCGCTGTGTTGCCTAGGCTGGTCTCGAACTCCTGGCCTCAAGTGATCCACCTGCTTTGGCCTCCCAAAGTGTTGGGAACAGAGGTATGAGCCACCATACTTAGCCTGATTGGTGTACATTTTGAAAATAAAATTCACTTAGTAATCACTGTATTTCATAAAGATAGATTTTTATCTAGATTTTTGCTAGATTTTAAAAATATATGCACAGTAAATGTACTTAATCTTTGAACAATATTAAACAGCAATACAATTCAATAAATTCTATTTACAATTCTGAAGTATTTTTGGAACTTTAAAAATGTAGAAATACTAATAACCGTAGTGATATAGTAGGTTCTGGTAGTGGTCATTTTGTCCTGTCCCCATACTCTGTAGCCATTAAGAATAACGTATTTTTATTACTTTTGTCAAACACATTGACCCTGAATCTAAGCAGAGTTCCACTATTAAAGGAAATACAGAGGTCTAATGACAAAAGTTAAGATATTAGGAAGCAAAAAGAAAAATCTGGAATGTTGGAAATTCTATAGTACAACTGACCCAATTTCTACAACTCAATGGCAGCGGAAGAAAATGGAGTAGTAGCTGCCTTCAAATAAAAGACTTAAAAGATAAACAACCACATACTGTGTGAATCTTGTTTTTATCTCAGTTCAAACAAACTGACTATAATTTTTTTTTTAGAAAATTAGGGAAATTTGATTATGAACTACATTTTATACAATATTAAAAAGTATTTTAAAAAATTTTAGGGATGATAATGGCTGTTGTCATTATGTGGGAGATAATATACATTTTTTTAGAGATGTATATTGAAGTATGTAGGCGTGAAATCACATGCCTGATGTTTGTTTTAAAATATCTCAGAATACAAACAAAACAAATTAAATAGGGATGATAAAACAAAAGTAGCACACTCTTGACTATTGTTTAATCTGGGTAATGGATGTATGGAAGTTCTACTTTTGTCTATATCTGAAAGTTTTCATGATAAAAAAATTTTAGAATATGTAAGAAAAATATTGACTTAAAGGATTAAAACATACAGTTAAATGGAATGAGCACATGTCTAAAAGTGTATATACCATGTGTCCTAATTTTAGGGAAAAAATAAGAAAATATTGTAAGTTAATAGTTATTGAGCATTTTCTGGGTGCCAGGCATTGTTTTAGATATGCTATTTGTAGTATTGTTAGAGTAGGCAGAAGTGAGCAGGAAGAAGAGCCCCTGGGAAAGGAATCCTTGGAGATGCTGCCCACTGATTGTAGGCTCTGCCCACTGATTGTCAGCACTGCCAACTGACAGCAAAGAAAAAAAACAATGGCTACAATGGCAACTTCTGGCCTCATGGACTGGGCTTATCAGGCTTATCGGCCCTAGCTGTAGATAACTGTGGTACAGACTCTATCTGATGACAAGCACCGCACTCCTCCAAAATCTCGCCCTGGAGTAGACTTTTGCTCATTACAACACTAAAAAGCACACCCTGGGTGGAGAATTTAAATGCTAATGAGACATGTGATGTGTGTACTAGCATGTGCAACCACAGCACATACACCCAAGGGACCACTTGAAACATGCTTGCAAGTAACACCCCCTCATGGCCCTTCATGAATAATCATGTAAGATTCTCATGAAGAAGGTTTCACCAACGCTAGTTGGAGCTGGATCATTCTCTCTAGCAGCCAGCTCTGAGCGTATTGTTGCTTTAAATAAACTCCCTTGCCGCACGTCTCTTGGCTGAATTTTTTCCTCCAAGAAGACAAGAACTGAGGACCCCACACCCCTCCTGGTAACATTATCACATTTAATTCTCAAAACAACCATATGAAGTAGGTATATTGTCACCTCCATTTTACAGATGAGGAATCTTAGCCACAATAAAGTAACTTCCCCAAGGTCACACAATACCAGAAATGAGAGCCAATCCAGGTAGTCTTCTCTAGGGCTCACACTTTTATCCTCTGTTCTGAACCTCTACACTGCCTTTTTAAATACCCAAAATGTTAAAAGTGCTTAGTCATCCTTAAAAGATATGGCTAGGTGCAGTGACTCATGCTTGTAATCCTAGTACTTTGGGAGGTGTAGGTGGGTGGATTGCTTGAGCCCAGGGCTTTGAGACCAGCCTGGGCAACATGGTAAAACCCCATCTCTACTAAAAACACAAAAATTAGCCAGGCATGGTGGGCCTGTAGTCCCAGCTACCAGGGAGACTGAGGTGGGAGGACTGCTTGAGCCCAGGAGCCCAGTACTTTGAGACCAGCCTGGGCAACATGGTAAAACTCCATCTTTACTAAAAACACAAAAATTAGCCAGGCGTGGTGGGCCTATAGTCCCAGCTACTAGGGAGACTGTGGTAGGAGGACTGCTTGAGCCCAGGAGGTCAAGGCTACAGTGAGCTGTGATCACACCACTGCACTTCAGCCTGGGCATCAGAGAGAGACCCTGTCTCAAAAATAACCAAAACAAAACAAAAGAAAGATAGAATTAAGCATATTTTTTCCTTCTCTTTCATAATTTACATTATAAATATGCTATAATTATGAATATAATGTGGAATAATTAAATCAATCTAGTTAACATAGCCATCACCTTGAATACTTAATCATTTTGTGGTGAGAACATTTAGAATTTACTCTCTTAGCAATTTTGAAACATACAATACTCTATTAATAACTATATTCACCATACTGTGCAATAGAACTAACAAAAACCCATATTCTTCCTGTCTGAGATCTTATACCCCAGGGGTCCCCAACCCCCGGGCTGAGGACCAGTGCCAGTCTGTGGCCTGTTAGGAACCTGGCCTTATAGCAGGACAGCAGGAGGTGAGTGGCAGACAAGCATGTATTACTGCCTGAGCTCCACCTCCTGTCACATCAGTGGCAGCATTAGATTCTCATAGGAGCTCGACCCCTATTGTGAACTGCACACGTGAGGGATCCAGGTTGCACATTCCTTATGAGAATCTAATGCCTGATGATCTGAAGTGGAACAGTTTCATCCTGAAACCATGCCCCTGCATCCCAGTCCATGGAAAAACTGTCCTCCATGAAACTGGTTCCTGGTGCCTAAAAGGTTGGAGACCACTGTTGCACCCCTTGACCATCCTTCTTACCTCCACCTCTGTAACTACCATTTTGTTCTCTGCTTCTATGAGTTCAATTTTTTAGATTTCACATACAAGTGAGGATGTATGGTATTTATCTTTCTGTATGCCTGGCTTATTTCACTTAGCATAATGTTCCAATCTCATCATTTTGTTGTAAATCACAGACTTTCCTTCTTTTAAAAGGCTGAGTAGTATTACATTGTGTATATATTCCTGTACCACATTTTCTTTATCTGTTCATCTCTTAATGAACTTTTAGGTTGACCCCGTAACTTGGCTGTTGTGAATACTGCTGCAGTAAACACTGGTACACGGACATCTTTTTGACAAACGGATTTGAAATATTTTGGGTAAATACCTAGATGTGAAATTGCTAGATCATACGATAATTCTATTTTTAGTTTTTTGAGGATCATCCATACCGTTTTCCTTTTTTTTTTTTTGAGATGGAGTCTCTCTCTCTGTTGCCCAGGCTGGAGTGCAGTGGCACAATCTCAGCTCATTCAACCTCGGCCTCCCAGGGTCAAGCGATTCTCCTGCCTCAGCCTCCCAAGTAGCTGGGACTACAGGCGCATGCCACCATGCCTGGCTAATCTTTTATATTTTTAGTAGAGATGGGGTTTCACTGTGTTAGCCAGGATGGTCTCAATCTCCCAGCCTCAGGTGGTCCGCCTGCCTTGGCCTCCCAAAGTGCTGGGATTGCAGGCGTGAGCCACTGCGCCGCATATCGTTTTCCATAATGACTCTACTAATTTACATTCCCAGCAACAGTGTACAAGGGTTCCCTTTTCTCCACATTCTCACCAAAACTTTTCTTTCATCTTTCATCACTTTGTACCTCATAAATTTATACAATTATAAACTGTTAATTTACAACAAAAAAATAAAAAGGAAAAATGCCGAAGAGCACATTTATTCTGTATCTGTATCTAGTCCTTTCCAGTGATGTTTTGTGGTTCTCATTTACTGAATAAAGTAATGCTAATGAAGGGTTCATGCCCTGGTGATTGTCCACTGCTAAAAAAAAGAAAATGACTTGTAAATTTATAATTTGAAAAATGTTTGTTTTTCCTGAAGAATTGAGATATTTCTTCCTCTTAGATGCTAGGAGTTTAGTAAGCTACATGTGTTTTATTTTTCACCATTTAGTTTTCATTTAGTAGCTCATCTTTATCCTATCACAATTTCAATAAATCCATCATACTAAGTACATATAGTACATATTAAGAACATGGTATGAATAATAAGCCTTTATTTCAACTAATAAATTTCTTATTATTTAAAGTGTTCCCTTTTATTTTTTTTTTTGAGACAGAGTTTCACTCTTGTTACCCAGGCTGGAGTGCAATGGCACGATCTTGGTTCACTGCAACCTTGCCTCCCAGGTTCAAGCGATTCTCCTGCCTCAGCCTCTCGAGTAGCTGGGATTACAGGCATGGGCCACCACGCCTGGCTAATTTTTTTGTATTTTTAGTAGAGACGGGGTTTCTCCATGTTGGTCAGGCTGGTCTTGAGCTGCCGACCTCAGGTGATCCACCCGCCTTGGCCTCCCAAAGTACTGGGATTACAGGCGTGAACCACCACGCCCAGCCCGTGTTCCCTATTTTTAAGCAGTTGAAGGAAGAAATGTAATTAACCGTATACACATATAAAGCGATAAAAAGGAGTCCAAGTTAAACAACAACAAAAGAAATGGCCTCAATTGCTACTGTTTCTTGTTACCTTTTTCTTTTTTTTTTTTGTTTGTTTGAGACAGAGTTTCGCTGTCGCCCAGGCTGGAGTTCAGTGGCGTGATCTCAGCTCACTGCAGGCTCCGCCCCCCCGGGGTTCACGCCATTCTCCTGCCTCAGCCTCCCCAGTAGCTGGGACTACAGGCGCCCGCCATCTCGCCCGGCTAATTTTTTGTATTTTTAGTAGTGACGGGGTTTCACTGTGTTAGCCAGGATGGTCTCGATCTCCTGACCTCGTGATCCGCCTGCCTCGGCCTCCCAAAGTGCTGGGATTACAGGCGTGAGCCACCGCGCCCGGCCTTCTTTAATTTTTAATGGGATATTTGCAAAAATTATAAACTGAACATATTAAATTGCCAAGATTTCACTGTGTTTTGGTCTGCAAAAGGGTAATTTCATACAGCTCAACTTAATATTTTTGTGGTAAAAAAATATGATTCTGAAATGTGCAGTTACCTTTAGTTGTCTCTCAATTTTTCTTTTGTTAAGTTTGATAAATATATAACTAATTACTAAAAATATTATGTAGGACATAAATCTATTTTTTAAAAATTATTACAATGTTTTCTTCAGTGTATTTATCCTTGTAACCCTATACTCTTATGTGTGTATTTATAAACAGAGATGTTTAAAATGATGCCCATTAAATATTAATAATAGTTGTTTTAGAAAATCTTTTCATCAGTAAGAAATGTTTTGTAAATGAAGAAAATCCTACCTGATGTAAAACTTTGCTAGCTGCAGAAATTGTTATTAGATAACTGTCAGTATCATCAAAAGTGACTTCAGCTTTAACTTCCAACAAATTAGGGTTTCCAACAAACACAGTCAGCAGTGGTATTTCAAGCATTCGAAAACCTATGGAAACAAGGTTAACAGTTAATATTAGATCATGAAAACTGTAAACTCAATTGAATAATGATTGGCTAATCAGATTTTAGAACATCAACTGAATCTATTCTGAAGGTTGCACAATGGCTGCACATACAGTTAGCAATTTATATAGAGTCAACTTTAATAGTTCTGTTACAGGAAATGGGTCCTGATCCAGACCCCAAGAGAGGGTTCTTGAATCTCACACAAGAAAGAATTCAGGGTGAGTCCATAGAGTAAAGTGAAAGCAAGTTTATTAAGAAAGTAGAGGAATAAAAGAATGGCTACTCCATAGATAGAGCTGGTGGTTGCCCATTTTTATGGTTATTTCTTGATGACATGCTAAATAAGGGGTGGATTATTCATGCCTCCCCTTTTTAGACCATATAGGGTAACTTCCTGATGTTGCCATGGCATTTGTAAACTGTCATGGTGCTGGTGGGAGTGTAGCACTGAGGACAACCAGAGGTCACTCTGATTGCTATCTTGGTTTTGGTGGGTTTTGCCTGGCTTCTTTACTGCAAACTGTTTTATCAGCAAGGTCTTTATGACCTGTATCTTGTGCTAACCTTGTATCTCATCCTGTGGCTTAGAATGCCTTAACCATCTGGGAATGCAACCCAGTAGGCCTCAGCCTCGTTTTACCCAGCTCCTATTCAAGATGCAGTTGCTCTGGTTCAAACGCCTCTGACAGTTCTCAGAAAAATTTAACTTTACAAATATTTTCTCAGAGAAATGTTTCCTTCATTCCTCAGCCTGGTTCTCAAATGCTAATCAAGGTCTCCGATAATACTGGCTACACTGAGTTGGTTGACTGAGTAGAAAAACTGAAGGGCACATGCCCAGTTGAAAGGGCTGCCAGTTAATTGTTGCCAAGAGAAAACTCTTACGCATTTCAAACAAAATATTTCAGCAGATGAATTTCTGCCTGCAGGCCACCTGTTTGCAACTTTGCCATACTGAGGACTTCAGTGGAAAAACAGATTTGAAATACTATGTAGTCTAACTGGCATCTTTACCAATCAATAAACCAGAATTTATAAACAACTGCAGCTGTTTCCCTTAAACCAAAGTGACCTGGCCAGTGCTTCCTAGCCTTTAACTGGAGATTTTGTTGAAATACAGATTGAGCAGGTCTGGAGTGAGGCCTGAGATTCTGCATTTCTAACAAGTGCCCTGGTGATGCTAACACAGGTTCAGGGACCACACCTTCAGTAGATTGGACTAGATTTTTCCACAGAAACAGGCCACTTAGTTGATTTGTTGATTACTATTTGCTTCCATCAAACTGAACACATATAACTGATTGAGCCCTTTAATAAGCAATTCAGTATATTTTAAAGGGGAAATAATTAGAACATTGTGGCGTTGGTGACAGAATATAGAGAGATTACAATGGAACGGATCTTAAAAATTCAGAAATGGTCAGAATAATAGGTAAACTGTATACTAAGATAAAGTTATATTTTGAAATCAGTAGAGAAAGGATGCATTAGTGAATAAATAATATTGGAACAACTAGCTAACCATACATAATATACCAAAATAAAATAGAGGTAACCTAAAAATTAAATAGAAAGTTAAAACCGTAAAATTAAAACTTCTAAAATTACTTGAAGGAAATAGGGACAATTAGTCATACAACCAACAAGAAAGGATTTCCAAGGGTTTCAGATAGAAGGAAGGTTTTCAGGACATTTAATCCACGATATTGAGGGAAATAGATGTTCTCAATTTTTTTCAAAACTTCTAATTTTTACTTATATAAATTACTTGGTTCTGTTTTTTCAAATAAGCCTTTTTAAAAAAAAATAGCATTTTGTCCTTTCATTATGGTTCCTATATCTTCTTTTACTCCGGGAGTTTTATGCATACTTATTTGATAGTGTCTTTCTGGTTTTTCTGTTATCTCGAGTTCTTGGAGTCTAAAATTTTCCTTTGCCTGTTGACTCTCTGTTATGGTGGGTCATTTCCTTACATAGTTTTAAAGTTCTTTTCCACAATTTGTGATCAATGGAGACTGATTTTTCCCTGGAAGTCCATATTACCTGGGTTGCAAAAGTATTCCTACAGAGAGTAAATTAAAAATAATTTTTTAATGTAATAAAATTGTGTGTGTGTGTGTGTGTTTTAATAGAGACAGGGTCTCGCTATGTTGCCCAGGCTGGTCTCAAACTCCTGGGCTCAAGCTATCCTCCTGCCTCGGCCTCCCAAAGTGCTGGGATTAGAGGCATGAGCCACCATGCCTGACCCCTACAGAGAGTTTTGTGCTTCCTTGCCCAGGTGCTATTATTTCTCAGCTTGGAATTCTGCATGTGAATGCAGAATTCAGTCTCTGAATGTCATATAGTCTTGAAGTTTTTATTTGTTTATGGGAAATTCCTTCTCCCCATTCTAATCCCATGCTGTTGCTTTAGGAAAACTCTGGTGGACAGAATTTTCCTAATTCTCTCTTCATGATTTGATGGTCCCAGCTTTCTTTAATGGTCTCCATTCCAACTTCCTTCCACAAAATAGTAAGGCCCAAAGTCAAACTTTCTGTCAACACTTGGGCATTAAAACCCGTCTCACTGCCTTATGATCAGTATCTGGGCCTCACATCCTTCAAGGAGTCATACATTAGCTAATTTCTTTGGTTTTAAGTTCCCTCTTCATTTCTGGTGACACAAGTTTCTTCTTTTTCTTGCCCTTTCTCCCCTACTCCCTCCCTTCCATCTTTCCTTCCTCTCTTCCTATCTCAGTTATTTACTAAAATTTTTTGTTTTATTTTTCCATTGTGCTATTTTGCTAGCATCTTTAACAATTTTTGTATTACTTTTGTAATAAATAAATAGCTGGAAAAATGGGGGAAAGTATAGAATTCTATTTCAGAGCCATTTTTTTTGGCTTAAAATAAATACAGTCATTCTGTGGTATATACAAAGGGTTGGTTCAAGGAGCCCTGTATATACCAAAATCCATGTGGGCCTGTGGAACCCACATATAGGAAAAGTCAGTGCCTGTGTATATGTGGGTTTCACATCCCGCAAAAACTGTGTTTTCTGTCCGTGTTTGGCTGAAAAATATCTGCGCATAAGAGGACCTGCACAGTTCAAACTGGTGTTGTTCAAGGGTCAACTGTAGCTGAAATAAATATAACAATACCAAAGTAATTAAAAAATTTTCGTTTCAGAGGGCAACAAAAATCTACACTAAAATTCTGTGTCAACTTGGGCTGGTAGCAATCTCATTTTCCTCATTTGTAAAATGAGGATTATAGTCTATACTTTTAGAGTTGTTATAAACATTAAATAAAATAATGTATAAAAATATGGCCGAGCGAGGTGGCTCACGCCTGCAATCCCAGCAGTTTGGGAGGCTGAGGCAGGTGAATCACTTAAGGTCAGGAGTTTGAGAGCAGCCTGGCCAACATGGCAAAACCCCGTCCCTACTAAAAATACAAAAACTAGCTGGGTGTGGTGTACACTTGTAATCCCAGCTACTTGGGAGGCTGAGGCAGGAGAATCGCTTGAACCCAGGAGGCGGAGGCTGCAGTGATCCGAGATTGTGCCACTGCACTCCAGCCTGGGCGATGGAGGGGGAGTCTGTCTCACAAATAAATAAATAAATAAAATAATAGTTTAATATAGAGCCCAGTACATAGTAAGTACTCAATAATTAGGCACTAATACTGTTAGTAGTAGAATGCCAACAAGTATGGGAACCAAAGATAAAGTCAGTCGGTATCAAAGAGTATATTTCACATTCAAGAAAAGAAATAACCTTTCCTTTTGATATTTTCCGATCAAAACAAACTTACCTTTTGCATTCCGTATGACCTTAGCTTTTAAAACATGAGAGTTTCCCAGATCAATGTATTTCACGATGTTGAGGGATGGTGAATCATCATGTTGAAACCAATAATTACATGGTTTTGAATATATTTTCCATGTTCGTCCATTCCTTTGCCCAAAGTTGTATAAGAACCACGTGCTCTTTAGAAAGGTCATATTGTTGGGTGCACTTTCAGGCATGGTAGCAATGGCTAATGCATTCTTATTATCTAAAATGCTTGTAATGAGGAAGCTGCTGTACCCAGGAAGCACGACAGTCTTCTCTATATCTGTATCTTCAAACAAGGCCTGAACAACTGGAGATTAAACAGAAGAGACTTGGTATTAAATCAAACATCCGATGTTTGCCAAACAAACTGATGTACATAGCTAACAAATACACTGTTTGAGTTTTTAAACTATCTCTTAACCAGAGAACACATTTGCCAAATTTCAGTCATAATTCAAATTATTTTATAGAAAGTTTATCATAAATAGACCATGCACCTATGCTTTAATGTTTACTGTGAAACTATTGTATAAAATTTTGGCAGTAAAAAACCATGTAGAGCTAAGTAAAGAAAGCTGATTTTTTTTTTTTTTTTTTACTATGGAAATACTAAAAGCCTAAATAACCTAAAATCTTTATAGTGATTCTTACAAGAGAAGGATAATGTAGCCAGTTTCCCCAGTACCTAAAGATGTGCTTATTACATAGAATATACTCAATAAATATTTGTTGAATGGATGAGTAATTGAGTATTTAAGGAGAATATGAAGATTTAGAAGAAAAGAGGTTCTTGGGCAGGACCTTAAGGAACATCATCATTTAAGGAATGGGAAGGGAAAAAGATTCTCTCAAGGAGATGAAGAAGAAATGATTGCAGAAAATCAGAGAAGACATCAACGAAGCCAAGGAAGGCTGTTGAAATGAGAGGGAAGTAATCATTATCAAAATATTTTTGATAGGTCATGAAACATGTCATCAATACTCTCCTCACTCTAAAAAAAAAAAATAGTAACAGTCAGAAGAGGGCCTCATCATTCCCTTAATTATGCACACATGCTCCAATTTCTCCCAGTTCAAACCAACCAACGGAAATCCTTTCCAATATTCCCTCCAACCACCAGGTAATTTCTCTCTTCCCCTTTATAGTAAAACTTCCTGAAAGAGTTACCTTTATTCACTGTTTCCACTCTCCTCTCATAATTTTTTGAACCCATTCCAATCAGACTTTTGTCTACATGACTGCAGCCAACAGCTTTTTGTCAAAGTTCTCAAGGACTTTTTTTTTTGATACGGAGTTTTTCTCTTGTCACCCAGGCTGGAGTGCAATAGCGCAATCTTGGCTCACTGCAACCTCCGCCTCCTGGGTTCAACCAATTCTCCTGCCTCAGCCTCCCAAGTAGCTGGAATTACAGGCACCTGCCACCAGGCCCAGCTAATTTTTGTATTTTTAGTAGAGACGGGGTTTCACCATGTTGGCCAGACTGGTCTCAAACTCCTGACCTCAGGTGATCCACCTGCCTCGGCTTCCCAAAGTGCTGGGATTACAGGCATGAGCCACACCCGGCCAAGGTTCCCAAGGACTTTCACACAGATCCACTGGCCAGTTTTCTTTCCTTATGTTACCAGACCTATTGGTGTTATGCAACACAGGAGAGGGGCCTCTCCTTCTTGAAACACCTTCCTCACCTAGTTTGACACACTCTCTCTTAGTTCTACTCTGACCAGGCCACCCAATATCCTTTACTGATTCTCCTCTATCTCCCTGAACACTAGATATTGCCCTGGATTAGACCTCAAGCCTCTTCCCTTCTATAACTCCACTCATTTTCCAGGTGTTCTCATTTGGTCTTATAGCATTAATTATCATACATATGCTGAAAGTCCTCAAATCTGTGTCTCTAGCCCAGCCATCTTCCCTGAACTCCAGACTTATATTTCTAAATGCCCATCTTATTTCTCTGCTTGGATGAGTAACAGGCATCTTTAAGTTTAATGTGATGTCTCACTTGATTATTGTAATGGCCTCCTAGCTGACTTTTCTGCTTTCCTCCTTGCCTTCTCTCCATCACCTGCCCAGTCTATTCTCATCACAGCAGCCAAAGTGGTCTTGTTGAGAGCTAAGTCATATCATGTCACTTTCTGCTTAAACCCTCCAGTGGCTTCCCGTTTCGTCAGAGTAAAATCTAAACCCTTAGAATAAACTGTACTAACTTTTGCTGTGAATCAATAATCTGTTGAGATAGAAACATCCTATAGAACAGTGATTCAAAATTATTTTGTTAAAGTAAGGCAAAATCTGCAGGAACTTCCCATTTTCTTTCATTTCTTCTGATCACTCTTTAAGACAAAATAACCTCATAGGAATAAATAATAGGCACTACTATTGATGAAATATCAATGAAGTTATAGCTATATTTTATTATATTAGAAAAAAAATCTTGGGCAGGGTGTGGTGGCTAATGCCTGTAATCCCAGCACTTTGGGAAGCTGAGGCAGGCGGATCACTCGAGGTCAGGAGTTTGAGACCAGCCTGGCCAACAAGGTGAAACCCCGTCTCTCCTAAGAATACAAAAATTAGGCCAGGTGCAGTGGCTCACGCCTGTAATCCTAGCACTTTGAGAGGCTGAGGTGGGTGGATTGCCTGAGCTCAGGAGTTCGAGAGCAGCCTGGGCAACACGGTGAAACCCCATCTCTACTAAAATACAAAAGAGATTAGCTGGGCGTGGTGGCGGCATGCACCTGTAATCCCAGCTACTCAGGAGGCTGAGGCAGGAGAATTGCTTGAAGCCAGGAGGCGAAGGGTGCAGTGAGCTGAGATTGCACCACTGTGCTTCAGGCTGGGTGATGGTGCGAGACTCCAAAAAAGCAAAAATTAGCTGGGTGTGGTGGCACATGCCTGTAATCCCAGCTACTCGGGAGGCTGAAGCAGGAGAATCGCTTGAACCTGGGAGGCAGAGGTTGTGGTGAGTCGAGATCGCATCACTACACTCCAGCCTGGGCCACAGAGCGAGACTCCATTGCCAAAAAAAAAAAAAACAAAAAACTTTCAGGAACCCAAATATATGTAAACTTTGGTAGGTTGCCAGTTGGACTAAAATTTGAAATCTATTGCTCTATAAATAAGCATTAAAATGCCTTCACAAAAGATAATTTTTCATTTTTTTCTAGCCATCAGAGATGTATGATATTATTATACCTACCTTGTGAATCAAGAGTGAGTTTATAGACATTTCCAGCTTTATTAATCAAAAGGGAACTAGACAAACAAGAGCTCTCATTCACTTCTTCTAATCCAAAGGGCTCTTTCATTTCTGCAATAACTGAGGACAAAAATCCTTTAGGAGTCATATGTTGCAATACCTTTCTTATGTAAGCTCTTCCAGTTTTCCTAAAAACAAATAACCATTAAGCAATTTGGATAAAACAGTGGATAAAATGAACCAATTTATGAACAAATAATTTACAAAGCAAGTATACCACAAATAACTAACAAATATTTGATTAACATTTGTTCAACCTCATTAGTAATCAATGAAATGGCAATTATAACAATGGGATACAATTTTTAACCTCTAAAATTAGCGAAGATCTTTAAATGACAGGGTTCAGTAGTGGTGGGAATTGAGTGAAGATAGGCACTCATCCACTACTGATGGGATTGTAAATTAGAACTAGCTTCCTGGAAAGCAATTTGACATTATGCATTAGGAGCGTGCTAACCTTTTCCCCGCTCTGATTCCATGTCTATTATTATGTCTCTATCCTAAGGAAAGAACCTGAAACAGAGGGGTGGGGGAGAAAGCTTTCTACACAAATATATTCATTATGGTAAAATTTAGAAATGAGAAATGTCAATAAAAAAACTAAGTGAATGATATTACATGATTTACTTAGAGAAAATGCAATGATTAAAAGGGTGTTTAGAAAGAGTTTTTAACGGTGTAGGGAAAATGATCATATTATAATGTCCACATGAAGAAAGCAAGTTGAAAAATGTTAAAATGCATATAAAAAGGACTAATTGGCAGTTCATCAAAGTGTTAACAGTCATAATTTCAATTATCTTAATATTTTTCTGTCTTTTAGGAAATTTCTATACTGAGCATGTATTAACTTTATAACCAAGAAAACAATCTGTTTCTAAAATGTTAGCCTTGCATATCCACATGCAAAAAATTCTATCACAGATCTTACAATCATCACAAAAATTAACTCTAGGCCGAGTGCAGTGGCTCACACCTGTAATCCCAGCACTTTGGGAGCTGAGGCAGGCAGATTGGTTGAGCCTAGGAGTTCAAGACTAGCCTAGGCAACATGGTGAAACCCTACCTTTACTAAAAATACAAAAATTAACCAGGTGTGGTGGCACGTGCCTGTAATCCCAGCTACTCAGGAGGCTGAGGCAGTGGGATCACTTGAGCCTGTGAGGTGGAGGTTGCAGTGAGCTGAGATAATGCCACTGCACTCCAGCGTGGGTGACAGAGCCAGACCCTGTCTCAAAAAAGAAAATAACTCTAAATGGACCACAGACTTAAATATAAAATGCAAAACTATAAAACTCCTAAGAAGATAACATAGGAGAAAATCTAGATGACCTTGGGTATGGCAATTACTTTTTTCCCTCAATTAAAAATACTATGTTAAAATATATGCTACAGTTTTAATGTATTCCTCAAAGTTCATGTGTTGAAAACACAATTTCCAATGCAAGAGTGTTGAGAGGTGGGACTTTTTTTTTTTTTTTTTGAGACAGAGTCTTGCTCTGCCGCCAGCCTGGAGTGCAGTGGCGCCATCTTGGCTCACTGCAACCTGAGAGGTGGGACTTTTAAGGGGTGATTAGACCATGAGGCTCTGCCCTCACGAATGGATGAATGCCATTATTGCAGGAGTGGGTTAATTATTGTGGGAGTGGGTTCCTGATAAAAGAATGGATTCAGCGCCTTCCTTCCCCCTGTCTTTCTCTCTCTTTTGCACATGAGTGCTTCACATGTGTGCTCACATGTGCTCACCCTTCTGCCTTCCACGATTGGATGATGGAGCATGAGGCCCTCACCAGATGTGGGCCCCCCAGCCTCGGATTTCCCAGCCTCCAGAACTGTAAGAAATAAATTTCTTTTCTTTATACATTACCCAGTCTGTGATATTCTATTATAGCAGCATGAAACAGACTAAGAAGATACACCTAACAAAATTTACCATCTTAATGCAATGACTGTTGAATACAACACCAAAGACACAATCCATGAAAGAGAAAATTGATAAATTTCTCTCCAGTTTTCCTAAACACAAGTAAAACCATTAAGTAATTTGGATAAAACAGTGGATTAAATGAACCAATTTATGAACAAATAGTTTACAACAAAATATACCACAAATAGCTAACAAACATTTGATTAATGTTTGGTCAGCCTCATTTGTAACAGAAGAAATCGCAATTACAACAATGGGATATACTTTTTAACCAATTAGTAAAGATTTTTAAATGACAGTGTTAAGCAGTGAACACTGAATTTGTGTTAAAAATACATGCTATGGTTTGCATGTATCTCTCATTAGTAATTGGTACCTTACTAAAATTACAAACTTATGCTCTGTGAAATATCCTGTCAAGAGAATTAGAAGACAAGCCACATACTAGGATAAAATATTTTCAAAAGACATATAAAGGACTGTTATCCAAAATAAACTGTAGGGGAGGGGAGAAGAAACCTCTTTTTCCTTTATTCTCCTTGGTTCTGTAACTGAAACCCTGACAATTACACTGACAAATACAGATTAACGAGAGAAAAACAGGTGGAGTTTATTAACATGTGCATTGTGCTTACATGCAGGAAAAACAGCAGCGATGAGTAACTAAAAAGGGTAGTTAGAACATGGGGCTTCATAACAAATTTTTAGAGAAGTGACAAGACAAAGAAAAATGGGCTTAGGTTTTTAGGGTCAGCGAACTGTGGAAGGTAAATAAATGGAGGGAACTAATGGAAGATAAGGGTTGTTCTGACAAGGTTTCTTCTGGAAATTCTTTGTGTCTCTAGGTTTATTAATAGTCTAGAGTTGCTTGTGCCTGTAATCCCAGCTACTCTGGAGGAAAGACTGAAGCAGGAGGGTTGCTTGAGTCCAGGAGTTGGAGACCAGCCTGGGTGCAACACAGTGAGATCTCGCCTCTAAAAAAATTAAAAAAAAAAAAAAAAACAAAAAAACTAGCTGGGCATGGTGGCACATGCCTGTAGTCCCAGCTACATGGGAGGCTGAGGCAGGAGGATTGCTTGAGCCCAGGAGTTTGAGGCTGCAGTGAGCTATGATTGCACCACTGCACTCCAGCCTGGGTAACAGAGTGAGAATCTGTCTCTAAAAAGAAAAAAATATATATTTATATAGTCTGGAGTTATCTTCAGTGATTAAGAATCATTCTGCCCTTTCTGGTGGGAGGGGGCAAAGAGTTTTTCTTGTGCCTGTTTTTCCTTAATTGCCTTCAGCTCAAATAATCTTTATGCCAAAGTGGCATATTCTTTGTTTTTTTGTTTTGTTTTGTTTGGAAATTGGAGGTCTCACTATTTTGCCCAGACTAGGCTTGAACTTGAGATCCTCCTGCCTCAGACTCTGTAGTAGCTGCAACTACAGGCACACACCACTGCATGGTTCTGGGGTGGCATAATCTGATCTCCTACAATAGAAAAAACTCTAATAATACAACAATAAGAAAGCATACAACCTGATTTTAAAAATGGGCCAAAGACCTTAACAGATACGTCACCAAAGAAGATATGCAGATGGCAGGTAAGCATATCAAAAAATGTTCTGCATCATATATTGATATGGTTTGGCTCAATGTCCCCACCCAAATCTCATCTTGAATTGTAATCCCCACGTATCAAGGGAGGGACCTGGTGGGAGGTGGTTGGATCATGGGGGCGGTTTTCCCCATGCTGTTCTCCTAACAGTGAGAGAGTTCTCATGAGATCTGATGGTTTTAAAAATGGCAGTTTCCCCTGCACTGTCTCTTTCTCCTGCCGCCATGTAAGATGTGCCTTGCTTCCCCTTCATCTTCCACCATGGCCTCCCCAGCCATGCAGAACTGTGAGTCAATTAAACCTCTTTCCTTTATAAATTACCCAGTTTCAGGTATTTCTTTTTTTTTCTTTCTTTTTTTTTTTTTTTTTTTGAGACGGAGTCTCGCTCTGTCGCCCAGGCTGGAGTGCAGTGGCACAATCTCGGCTCACTGCAAGCTCCGCCTCCCGGGTTCACGCCATTCTCCTGCCTCAGCCTCTCCGAGTAGCTGGGACTACAGGCGCCCGCCACCACGCCCGGCTAATTTTTTTTTTTGTATTTTTAGTAGAGACGGGGTTTCACCGTGGTCTGGATCTCCTGACCTCGTGATCCACCCGCCTTGGCCTCCCAAAGTGCTAGGATTACAAGCGTGAGCCACCGCGCCCGGCCCAGTTTCAGGTATTTCTTTATAGCAGTGTGAAAACAGACTAATGCATATGTCATCAAGGAAATGCAAATTAACAATGAGATACCACCACATGACTATTAGAATGGCAGAAATCCAAAACACTGACAACCCAAATACTGGTGAGCATGTGAATGATAGGAACTCTTGTTCATTGCTGATAGAAATGAAAATGATACAGCCAGTCTGGAGGACAGTTCAGTCATTTTTTACAAAACTAAACATACTCTTAGCATATGATCAAGCAAAATGCCTTGGTATTTACCCAAATGAGTCAAAAACTTATATCTATACAAAATCTGCAAATAGGTGTTTACAGAAGCTTTATTTATAATTGCTAAAACTTGGAAGCAACCAAGATGTTCTTCAGTAGGTAAATGAATAAATAAACTGTGGATGATGGAATATTATATGATTCAGCACTAAAAAAGAAATGAGCTATCAAGCCATGAAAAGACATGGAGGAAATTTAGATGCATATTACTAAGTAAAAGAAGCCTCTGAAAAGGCTATATACTGTATGATTCAAACTATATGACATTCTGGAAAAGGCAAAATTATGGAGACAGCAAAAAGATCGGTGGTTGCCAGGGGTGAGGGGAGGAGAGGGTTGAACAGGCAAAGCATAGAAAATTTTTAGGGCAGTGAAACTCTTCTGTATGATATTGTGATGATGAATACTTATCATTATACATTTGTTCAAACCCATTGAATTTGCAATACTAAGAATAAGTCCTAATGTAGATATGTACTCTGGGTGATAAATGATGTGTCAATGTAGGTTCATGAGCTGTAACAAATGTACCACTTTGGTGTGGGATGTGGATAGTGGGGAAGGTTTCGTGTGTGTATGGGACAGAGGTATATAGGAACTCTATTTTCTGCTCAATTTTGCTGTAAAACTGTAATTAATTTAAAAAGTTTATTAATTAATTTTAAAAAGTTATCCTCTTTGTATCTGAAGTCAATGGCCAGTGGTCAGGCAGCTACCTTAATTATGAAAGCTGTCTCCCCACTTCTTCCTAGGATTGCACGTTGGGGGTGATTAAGCACTGCTGTTCCAGAAGAGGAGAGAAATCGGCCTTTAAAGGAGAAGGAAAGGGGATTTGTGCAATGGAGAATGAATCAGTGAATTTTGGAGGTGGAGAGGAACAACTGTTGAGTGGAGAAAACACTGCAAAAAGACAAATATCATCCAACTAAGCTACCTATGCATTCTAAGCTCCCATTCCAATGCCTGTGCCGTTTCCCCAGCCCAGCTGATCCCTTCCACTCCATGCCAATGAAACGGTTTTCATCAAGGTTACTACAGCCTAGAATGGTGCCAAATTCAAAGGTCACATCTTTAATCTTATTTTACTCAAGTCTCTTTGCAGCATGCATCACAGATGATCACTCCATACTTTCTGAAACACCCTCTTCTCTTGGTTTATATGGCCCCACATTTTCCTGTGTTTTTTCTACCTTACTGGCTGCTCCTTCTCATCCTTCTTTGCTAGGGCCTTCTTCTTAGTCCAGGCTCTCTTCCTGGAGTGCCCCAGGGCTTTTCTTCTCTACATACATCCTCCTCTGCAGGTAGAATCACCCATCTGTATCTGAACAATTGCCAAATGCCAAGTTTCCGCTCTGACTCTTCTGAGCTATGAATTCATACATCTAACTACCAACTTCACATCTTCACTTAGACACCTAACACACATTTCAAACTGAACATTTCCAATGTGGAACTGTCAATTACCCGGCCTGATACCTGCACTTTTCATCTCGGAAAATGGTGGTATCATCCTTCTAGCTACAAACCACAAACCTAGACAATTTTTGATCACTCTCTTGCTCATATCCCTAACAGGCAAATGCATCACCAGATCCTGTCTTCACTCAACTGCACCTGCTCCAGCACCATCATCTCTCACCTGTATTACTTTAATAACTTTCTAAGGGGCTTAGCAGCTTCTACTCACACCGTCCCACACTTTTCACAGCAGTCAGAGTGATCCTTTCAAAAATATAAATTGGATTATTTAAAAATAATCCAATAACATTCTCCAGTGGTTTCTGCTGACACCAAGAAGAAAATTTACACTCTTCCTGCAGCCTATAATACCGTCTATGATCTGGCACTAGCTGACCTCCTTGCTGGCCTTTCCACCACACCATCACTGTGGATCATCTATACTGTCTTTCTTCATGTTTATTAAACACATCCCAATTTTTCTTGCCTGACTGTATGCAACTTCTTTAGCCTGGAAAGCTCTTTCATTGGCTCTTTGCTCTTCATTCTTGGGTCTTTGCTTACCCTTCTCACTCCCTCTGTCACCACATTTACTTTCTTCAAAGCACATGTTAGATATGAATTTGTTTTGGTTTGCCTGTTTATCACCTGTATCTGTTTATTAGAATGTCATCTCCATGCAGGGAACAGCCTTGTCTATCTTGTTTACCACTATATTCCCAGTGCCTAGCACAAGACTTGATATGTAATAGGCACTCAAATATTCATTGAATGAATGAAGAGCTTTACTGAAACCTTTGTGTGTTGATGATACATTCCTTCTGAGCAATTTAGTAAAAACATGGACATTAAGTTATCACTATTAAGATTTTGTGAAGATTCAGGGCCGGGTGCAATGGCTCATGCCTGTAATCCCAGGACTTTGTGAGGCTGAGGCGGGTGGATCACCTGAGGTCAGAAGTTCGAGACCAGCCTGGTCAACATGGTGAAACCCCGTCTCTACTAAATATACAAAAAATTAGTCAGGCATGGTGGTGGGCATTTGTAATCCCAGCTACTTGGGAAGTTGAGGCAGGAGAATTGCTTGAACCCAGGAGGCGGAGGTTGTAGTGAGCCGAGATCACGCCATTGGACTCCAGCCTGGGCAACAAGAGTGAAACTTCGTCTCAAAAAAAAAAAAGAAAAGAAAAAAAAGGTTTTGTGAAGATTCTTAAGAACAACTGACCTTGTTATTACAAGATGACAGAATTTCCTTCTCAAATATGTCACCATTTGTGCAATGACTATACTTCCCTTGTTATCAATTAGATAGTGTCTTTTATCTGTGTATATTTAATCAATTCCTACTGTAAAAGGATTTTGATTCAGTACCTAACATCTCATTGTAGGTGGTAGCCTATACCTTTGTTGAGAATTTGCAAGCCTCTTGGCCTCCATGATCCAGATTCATTGATAATGTTCAGAATCTCTTCTTTTCCATCATCTAACTTTAGTTCTTGATTCTTATTCTTCAAACTCTCTTCTGAATTCCAAGTCTACCATTTGACATTCCCATACTGCCTGATTCCTCATCCATAGTCTATCTACCTCAGGTACCTGTCCTCTTAAGCACAGTGTAAGAATCTCAGACAGCATTACCAGAATAAGATCACGTGTAGCTGGATGCGGTAAATAGAAGGCAAGCACAGATGTGTTTTTTAAGGCACAGAAACAGACAATGAAGTAAAGTAATGAAAATTGCTCTGCTCCATTGTCCTGGTGAGTCTATTCCCATGTATCTCTCAGTCCATTCATTCCCCTCAGTTTCTACCATCATTATCTTAGACTAAAACATCAAAAATTTTAGCCTAGGCTACTGCAAAAGCCTTCTAAATGACCTAAGTGCATCCATAATTGTTACCCTCCAATTCATTCTCTATATCACAGCCAGAGTGACATTCTAAATGAAAGCTAGATTATTTAAGATAAATGAAAGTTGAAGAATTTAAAGAAGGAAGTAGTAATGGTGTGTTGTGCATCTCACCTCTCATCTCTATGCCACCCTACATGGAGAAAGAGAAGTGCCTCTCTCACAAAAAAGCCAAGAAGCAGCTGGGTGCGGTGGCTCACGCCTGTAATTCCAGCACTTTGGGAGGCCTAGGCGGGCAGATCACCTGAGGTTGGGAGTTTGAGACCAGCCTGACCAACATGGAGAAATCCCGTCTCTACTAAAAACACAAAATTAGCCGGGCGTGGTGGCTCATGCCTGTGATCCCAGCTACTAGGGAGGCTGAGGCAGGAGAATCACTTGAACCCAGGAGGTGGAGGTTGCTGAGCCGAGATTGTGCTATTGAACTCCAGCCTGGGCAACAAGAGAAAAACTCCATCTCAAAAAACAAACAATAATAATAATAATAATAATAATAATAATAATAATAAAAAGGCCAAGAGAGATTTCTTCAAGGGGACCACTTTAGAAACTATAATACGTCTTCTGAGGTTTCAGGAACCAAGGGACCAGAATTGGACTCATTCTTGAGAAATATAAAGGGTAGATACTGACTACACACCCAGAGTTTAATGATTACATATGGAATGGGAAAGAGATAAAGTTATTAAGTAACTTTAGACTTTTTAAGTTAACACACATGTAAAAATCTTGGGTAACATGAAAAAGCAAAATAAAACAGGGTGTAAAAGTCCCAATCAAGTAGAAGAAGAAAAGAATGGAAAGAGGAGAAAAAAGAACCTTAAAATAAGGTAAGCAAGAAGAGAAGACAAAAATGAGACATAGAAAAAAGTGGGACAAATAGAAAGTACAAAAGAAGATGGTAGGAATGAAGACAAATATATTAGTAAAAATAATAAATGTAGTTGAACTAAACTCTCCAACTAAAAGACAGAAATTGTTAAATAGGCTAAAACCACAAAATTCATTTATGTCTTTTATGACAGATATATAAAGCAGGTGAAAGTTAAAGGACTGAAATAGTATCCCACAAAAATATTATCCAAAGAAGTCTGGTGCCATGTATCAATAACAAAAAAAGCTACAAACAAAAATAAAACATTGAAACTCATAACAAAAAACCCCTGATTTAAAAATGGGCAAAGGATTTGAATGAATTTAATGCTATAGAATGGTACACTTTAAAATGGTTAAAAAAAGCATAATAAAAAAGCCACGGTCATGCAAAAAAGAATTGTAATGATAAAAATAGTCACTAAATACCAACAAAATGTTCAACTGATCATGAAGATGTAACAATTCTAAACTTATATGTACCTAATAACAATCTCAAAATATACAAGGCAAAATTGACACAACTATAATTTTAAAATGGACAAATCCAGTATACACAGTAGGAAAGTTTAATACAACTCTCTCAATAATTGATAGATCAAGCAGAAAAAAATCATTAAGGATACATAAAATTCCAATATCACAAGGAACAGGATTAATCTAACAAATAAATATTAATACTGCACTCAATAGGAAAGCATTCAGAACACAACACCTCAAAATATCTGCTCTAGCCCACTGATTGAGTTAAAGTCACTTAAAACACATGTGTGCGCGCGCGCGCGCGCACACACACACACACACACACACACACACACACACACACACACACACCAGCAAATGCAGGAAGGACACTCTGACCTACCTAAAGGCAAGAGATAAAACTCCCCTGTGGAAGGTGTCCAACCTCCTTGCACCTGGAGAAGGACACTGTTTTTATTACTAGAGATGGGGAGCCAAAGCCAAGAGAAATCTGTACAAACAGACCTTGTTAAACTAACCCTTATTTTCGTAGCCACTTCTCCACAGTTAACTACCCTAGCCCAAGCCCCCTTGCCTTGTCACATTTTCACAACTTACTACTTTTTGTTCAACCCAGTATATACATGTTCAACTCTAACTGCTTCTTCAGGAGTCTTCATTTCTTTAGGAGGACTCCTATGTCACATAAAACTTACATTAAATAAATGTGTACGCTTTTCTCCTATTAATCTGTCTTATGTCAGTTTAATTCTCAGGCCCAGCCAAAACACCCTAAGAGGATAGATGTAAAATTTTGCCTCCATACAAAATGTTTACTGAAATTGACCATAATGAATGGCCTAGTCCTAGGCCATAAAGTAAGTTTCAAACAATTTCAAAAAACAAATTTTTGAGGAACAAAATATTCCAGTCTTAAACTCTTCCAGAAAATTAAAAAAAAAAATTGTCTATGAGGCTAGTATAATCTTGTTAACAGAACCACAGAAGGACAATATGAGAAAGAAAAATTACAGGTAAACTTCCCACATGAACACAGATGTTTAAATCCTAAATATTAGCAAACCGAGTCCAGAAATGTATGAAAATAGATAATACACAATGTCAAAGATAGGCATATTCCAGGACTTTAAGGTTGGTTCAACATTAAATCCACAATATAATTTATAACGTTAAATAAAAAGTTAAAGGGAAAAATTCTATAGATAAGCTCAATAGATACAGGAGAAATAATAATTTAAAACCCCAAACTCTAAATCTCTTAAACTAGAAAAACAGATAAGTTTCTTTAAATGATAAAGGGTTTAAGAAAACTATGAAATGCTTAAATATATAAATATATATATATATAGAGTCAGGAACAACAATAATTCCATTATCTTCTACTTAACAAAATATTGGAGGTCCTAGACACTGTAACAGGAAAAAGCTATAATATGCTAAGAAACATTAAGGAAAAAACAAAAAAAATTATAGTTGACCCTTGAACATGCAGAGGTTAGGGATGCCAACCTCCTGTGCAGGTGAAAATTCACATATTACTTTTAATTCCCCCCAAATTTAACTACAAGTAGGCTATTGTTGACTGGAAGTCTTACCAATAATATAAACAGTTGATTAACACGTATTTTGTGTGTTATATGTCTTACATGCTGTATTCTTACAATAAAGTAAGCTACGGGAAAAAATATTATTAAGAAAATCGTAAGAAAGGGAAAATACATTTATTATTTCTCAAGTGGAAAGGATCATCATAAAGATCTTCATCCTAGTCGTCTTCTTGAGTAGGCTGAGGAGGCCTTACTGACTTAGGGGTGGCAGAGGCAGAAAAATTTCCATGTATAAGTGGACCTCCATAGTAACAAACCCATGTTGTTCAAGGATCAATTGTACTGGCAGGTAATATGATTATCTACTTAAAAATATTTATAAAGTATGGAAATTTCTCAAATAACTAAAAATAGGTTTACCATTCAATCCAGCAATCCCACTACTGGTTATCTACCCAAAGGAAAAGAGGTCATTATATAAAAAAAGACACCTGAACACATATGCTTATTGCAGCATAATTCACATTTGCAAAGATATGGAATCAACCCAAGTGCCATAAATTGATGAGTGGATTAAAAAATGTGATATATATATATATATATGTATATATATATACACCATGGAATACTACTCAGCCAGACAAAATAATGAAATAATGTCTTTTGCAGCAACTTGGATGGAACTGAAGGCCATTAACCTCAGTGAAGTAACTTAGGAACAGAAAAACTAAACACTGCATGTTCTCACTTAAAAGCAGGAGCTAAGCTATGGGTATGCAAAGGCATACAGAGTGGTATAGTGGATATTGGAGGCTCAGAAGAAGGGAGGGTGAGAGGGGTGAGAGAGGAAAAACTACCTATTGGGTACAATGTACACTACTTGGGTGATAGGTACACCAAAAATCCAGACTTCACCACTACACAATTCACCCATGTAACCAAAATTCAGTTGTACCCTTAAAGCTATTGAAACTTAAGAAAAAATTAAAAATTTACCTCTACTCCAAAACCCAAGGTAATATGTAGAAAAAGTACTAGAATTATTAAAAGAATTTAGCAAATTTGAAAAATATAAGATTACTCTACAAAAGGCAATCATAAGACTTCTGCTTTTGCTTTAAATGCAGAAAGATGCACTCAAACAAGAAAACAAAACAAAAAGTAGATAAAGTACAAAGTCATGACTTTTCTCTAGCTTGTCAGAGAACTAAGGTCACAAGATCACCAACTAAGCTGAAATCCAGAGCAATAAGCCATTCCAAGGAGAGATTGAACACCAGGACAGTGTCACCTATGGAAGAACAGGGGAAGGAGAAACAGTGCTGACCACAACACAAGCAAGTAAGAGTTAGCTGAAGTTGCAAAAAAGGGCCAAAGGCCAGGTATGTGCTAGCATGTGAGTCTGGAAGTGCTTGGGCGCCTGACAAATGGGAGTCTGCACTCACTTGCAAACTCCACTGGCTTCCGTTGAAGGCTTGTGGCAAAGACTGGGGAAGGGCCATAGACCAGAGACAGCCACCATTGGTGGTGCAGGTAGTTTGTGGGGATCAGAGGTTGGGAGGAAACAGGCCTGAAGCATCACCTACTTCCCTGAACCTTCTCTCATAGGAAGTAAAAGCCTTAAACCACAGGAGGTTGGGCACAGAATACTTTTGCACACAGGCCTCAAAAGAGCTGATCGGTGGCTGAGCGTTAGGGGGCGTCAGGAGGGTGCTGGCACAGAAGTCCTGCCTCCTTCCCTCACCCTTTTCCCTTATAAAGCAAATGATTTTACCTACTGTCAGAGAAGAAGTAAAGGTACACTCACCCACAGGGACCAGGGAAAGACATGTAACAGAGAAGGGAAGGATGAAATAATTTCTATCCCTTAAGAGGAATCAGGAAGCTGTTTTGGTCCTAAAATTCTAAAATAATAATTATTAGTTATTTTCTGCTAATAATTATTAGCAGAAAGATAATTATCTTACTGCTAGGGGAACAGCACGAAATTCCCACCCAAGATCTAACAGTGATATAAGGCAGAGTTTGGTTGCAAGAGGTAATTTCTATTACCAGGTTTTGGGGTTTTTATTTTCCTTAATGGAACTTGACAAGCTGAGTCTAACATATAAATGGAAGACCAAATGCCAAGAAAAGGCAGGGGGAGGGGGTTATTCACATGTGTTTCATAATTAGAGTCATTTAGTCAGTGTGTCACGGAGAAGACAAATACACCAGTGAAATAGGAGAGAGGACAGGAGCAGACCAATGCATATACGGGACCAGGATATATCACAGGGCAGTGCTGCAGATCAGTGGGGGAAAGGAGGGGCTTGTATGGACAATAGATTACCCGCGTTAAAAAAAAAAAAAAAAAGAAAAACTGGATTCCCACTTCACACTAGGCACATCAATTCTACATAGGTAAAATTGAAAAGCCGGGCGGGGTCGCTCACACCTGTAATCCTAGCACTTTGGACAGCCAAGGTGGGCAGATGACTTGAGCCCAGGAGTTCAAGGCCAGCCTGGGCAACATGGCAAAAACCCATCTCTACAAAAAAAAAAAAAAAAAACCCCCCCCCCCCCCCCAAAAAAAACCAAAAAAAAAACTAGCTGGGCATGGCGGCATGTGTGTGCCTATAGTCCCAGATACTCAGGAGGCTGAGGTGGGAGGATCACTTGAGCCAGGGAGGTCAAAGCTGCAGTGAGTCATTATTGTACCACTGCACTCCAGCATGGGTGACAGACGAAGACCCTGTCGAAAGAAGGAAAGAGAAAGGAAGGAAGGAAGGAAGGAAGGAAGGAAGGAAGGGAGGGAAGGAAAAGTTTGATATGATTCCAAAACAATATAGGAGAATAGCTACATAAATTGTAGTATATTCATGTGAGTGAATTACAGACCACATATCAATATGAAGTAATTTCAAAAGTATAATGTTATATGAAAAAGGCAAGTCATACATTTCATAAAACTAGTATTAAAGCTCTAAAGCAAAACTTTAAAAGATGTTAACATAAAATCCAAGACAATGCTTATCTCTGGGGGACAAGGGTCATGTGGGGGTGGAGGGGAGGCAGGAAAGAAAAAAAAATGCTGCCCAGAAGGACTGCTGAAAGGATGAAGGGACCCCAACACAGTGACAGAATTCCAGGGGCCGGCAGGGCGGGGGTAGTTGTCACTAGTGGCAAGGGTAGCATTGCCCATAACCAGACTCTGGAAGTCTCCAACAGGAGGACTTCTTGTCCCTTTACCTCACCTCTCTTCTTTCACCCAAACTCTGAGGCTTAAGAAAAGACCAGAAGAACAAGAATGAAGGAAGAGAGTGGTGGTTGGGGGAAGGTTCCAGGCTGAGAGGAACAGCATGCTCAAAGGACTCCAGGCCAAAAGGAGCAGGATGTGTTACAGAAACCAAAGGAAAACCAGAGTGACTTCACTGCAGTGAACAAAGCAAAGAGGTCACTCAAGAGAGTGGAGCCAGGTCAGTGGGGCTTTTTGAGTTCCAGTAAGGAACCTGGGTGTTATTCCAGGAGAAATCTAGGATTCTCCAAACAAGGGCTCAGGCCCCAGGAAAATACTCTCTCAATGCTGTATACTCCCCCTTTGTAGATTTAGTCAACTGTAATTACATACTTGTCTGCTTCTGGGGCTAGAATATAAGCTTACGGAATGAGGTGCTTGAATGTCATGCTCACCACTCTGTTGCAGCACCCGCCACAGTGCCTTGCTGGTAGTCAGTGTTAAATGATGATTGGTGGAGTGAGTGAATGGCTCTCTCTGCCTTATGCCCTGACTACCTGGATAACTGCCTTTGGCCTCCTGCCGACCTGAGAACACTGGGCTCCCAAATTCCTCACCTGCCAAGTTGAAGTTCCACTTGCTCTCCAGGTCTCTGACCCTGGCTTTGCTCATATTTCCTGCCTTGAAGCTACCCATTCCCTAGTTTCTGTGCAAACAGAGCAAAGTTATTGAATCTTATCACAGATTGTGCTGTTCTGGTTTTTAAATATTCTGATCCTTAAGAGAATGACCATATGCTTTTAAAAATAATTAGAATATAAGAAATTAAGATAAACATTGGTATAATATTAATCATATTAATATTAAAAGATTGAAAAGTGATTCTGTAGGTTTTCTATAGAAGAACACCCACATAAACACAAACTAGCTGATCTGGAACATCACACATACAAGATCCACCTAGAGCAAAAAATAATACTAGAGATTACTGACACTTTTGTCAGAGACAAAATTTATACAACCCTCATGAGAAAAAATATTGCTGACGTTTGTTATATTAGGTCTGATTCCCATGTTCACCTCCGCTTCTGAGTGAGCTGCCTCACAGTATTGTTAGCTGTGCGACAAGATATGTATTGACAGCCCCAAACACATATAATATACAGATTCCAACCTGGTATAAGAATAGAGTCCACCACTTGGAGACAAGGTTAATATCTTAGACTATCTGGGCTGCTATAACAAAATACCATAAACCAGGTAGCCTATAAACAGCAGAAATTTATTTCTCACAGCTCTAGAGGCTGGAAAGTCTGAGATCAAGGTGCCAGCAGATTTGGTATCTGGTGAGGGTCCACTTTCTGGTTTATAGATGGTGTCTTCCATGGTGGAAGAGCCTAGCTGGCTCTGTCCTTCAGTCCTTCGTGGTGGAAGGGCCTAGCTAGCTCTCTGGGGTCTCTTTCATAAGGACACTAATTCCATTCATGAGGGCAGAGTCCTCATGACCTAGTCACTTACCAAGGGCCCCACCTCCTAATACTACCACCTTGAGGGTTAGGATTTCCACATATGAATTTTTGGGGAAAACAGATATTTAGACCATAGCAGTGAGTTTCCGGTAATCTGAAATTGTTGAAATTGTTTCTTTTTTAGTTGGTAGATTTGGGGGTTATATAATTCATATTCTTTTTTTTTTCGAGACAGAGTCTCACTCTCTCACTCAGGTTGGAGTGCAATGGTGCAATCTTGGCTCGCTGCAACCTCGGCCACCTGGGTTCAAGCAACTATTGTGCCTCAGTCTTCCCAGAAGCTGGGATTACAGATATGAGCCACCACACCTGGCTAATTTTTTTTATTTTTAGTAGAGATGGAGTTTCGCCATGTTGGTCAGGCTGGTCTCCAACTCCTGGCCTCAGCTGATCTGCTGGCCTTGGCCTCCCAAAGTTCTGGGATTACAGGTGTGAGCCATGGCACCCAGCCAGAATTCATATTCTGAATAAGAGTTATTAGGCCTTAAAGGTAGCTTTAAGGGTTATTGACTCTTACTGTAAGCATTTCTGAGAATTCTGTATATTGTTCAATGCAATATTTCATAAAAGATAGCCTCCACTACATTAAATATGTTGGTCTCTAGGATATATAAGAATTGTCATGTGAGTAAACTCAGTGGATAGGAAGCATCCAGTGTTGTCCAGAATATTTTTGATACTCACGAAACACATTTCTATAGCTTGGTCTGATGGCACTGATATACATGGTCCTAGGTTTCTAAAATTGGGGCAGCATGCAAGACATCTTGGAGTCTTTAAATGTATTTGGCCTTGTGGGGTATCAAAAAAAGACTTTATTTGACCAAGAAAATTATTCAAAAAAGTAGGTCCAAAAATGTAGATTCTATTGGCCAGGTGCAGTGGCTCACACTTGTAACCTCAGCAGTTTGGGAAGCTGAGGTGGGTGAATCCCTTGAGCTCAGGGGTCTGAGACCAGCCTGGGCAACATGGTGAAACCCCATCTCTACAAAAAATACAAAACTTAGCCAGGCATGGTGGTGTGTGCCTGCAGTCCCAGCTATTCTGGAGGCTGGGGCCAGAGCATTGCTTGAGCCTGGGAGGTTTAGGCTGCAGTGAGCTGTCATAGCACTACTGCACTCCAGCCTGGATGACAGAGCAAGATCCTATCTCAAAAAATTTAAAAAGTAGATTCTAGAAACCAATATGCCATCTAAATAAATGCAAATCACTACCCAGAGTGTATCACTTTTCCATAGTGTATATTGCTGAACTTCTTGCTGTAGATCGTTTCCTGGGGTTCATTCTCAGGTACATATGCAAAAAAGATAATTTCATCTAAGGAGGTATGCTGTGGGGCAAGCGCAGTCTCAAAGCCCATATCTGGAGGCTGGAAACAGAGAAAAGAAAATATTATATTTAAACTACTTTATATTTCAATTATGGCAAAATTCAAGTCACAGATTTATTTCCAGTTCACATTAAAACAATACTGGTTCACTTATCAATTGGAGAAATACATCAACATGTCTGTTGGAACATCCATGTGTGTGCAAGGGAAGATGTATTTTCCTGTTAAGGAGGAATGGAAGTTCTGATGACTAAGATGTGGTGTAAGATTCCTATACCCTTCGTGGATGGTTGGAGTGAAAGGGTACATGGAAACTTGACTCACATTGTAGGTGTGTGAGGAGCCTGGAGATGCCGATTTTAGAACTGGGTTCTTATTTGAAGTTTTATTTAGGAAAGGGCCCGTGAAATCCCTGTCCTCACTTGCTGCTCCTGATCTCGTGCTAGAGACTCTGGACAGCTGCTGTCTGAGTCTCCCAACTGGCAGCATAAGCTGTTCTCCTTTCCTGACTCACAGACCTCCCCTTGCAGTCTACCCAGGCACTTCTGGCCTAGATTTCTCATCTATAGGTCTTTCTTTTCAACACACCTTTCTCTAATCCTGACCCTGTCCCGCTTGGGGAACTTTTAGGGGAGAGAAGAAAGGTAGGGACCATCCCCAAAGGGGCTGCTGGAGTTGACTTTGTTGCTATGAGACAAGGTGTGGGTGGTAGATCGTGCAGACTGGTTGGGGACACATCCGTCCCATAGTGCCTCCAAGACTCATCTTCTGTCATGCGTTTTTTCCTAGTTACTGAATTTTGGGAATGCACTGAGGAGAAATGGGAAATAGATGCCAGGAAAATAAATGTGGGACTGAGCCAAATGGCTTGAGGACTCTTGAAAATCACTGAAATGACTAAACATCTTTAGAATTCTGTATGACACTGTAGCCTGGGAGTGGCAAGTGTATACTAGGGAAAGTGTATGCAAGTCCAGTGAAAGGCAGCAGGTGGCTAAGGGCACAGGCCCCGGAGCCAGTTGCCTGGGATAGATGTCTAATCCCAATAACTAACCAGCCTGTCTGTGCCTCACTTTCTTCATAAGTGAAATAGGAATAAATAGTTGTTATAAAGATTGAGAGCTCCAACACTGTAATAAGAGCCAGCAATTATTTTTATCCAGAGAGAACGCATGCATAGTTTGTGGAGAGGGAAGTGATATTGCTGAGTATGGCTTCGTCAAACTTGTCCTAAGTATACAAATACCTGTAGGGTTTTTTTTTTTCTTTTAATAATTTAAACTTTCATGTAAGGGAACTAAGACACTTTCTACAAATTGTGAAGTTGGTGAAAAATGGAGGTAAATGCTTTTTTTTTGGTTAGTTCTACCCTTCTTCTCACATCATTCGCTTTGTATAAATGCGGAATTCACACCCCAGACTTGGGCAAAGACACAGGGAGTCACATGTGGCATCTTAACTCTCCCATGGAAGTTCCTGCCCTCATTCTCTATGCATGTCTCAGAGAGGGGAAGCTAAACACTATCCTCTCAACTGCAGCTTTGGCCTGGTAATTGGAATGATCTTTTAAAACCAGATCCATTTCCTTTAAGTCAAAGGGCAGGGTTTACTAACCCCAGTCAAAAATGTTTGATAATTTGCTGATGGTTTGAGAGTGTCCAGTTTTGTAACTGGTGCCCAAGGATGAGCTACCTTCACAAGTAGCATATTATACATTAGACTATTATAAAAACCTGTATCAAGTGTTATCTATAAAGAAGATAACTCCTTTTTATGTTGTCATTAGAAAAAGAAGAAACCAGAAAGAAGGGTTAATAGGAAAGAAGAAAGGTAGACCCCAGCTCATGTTCCTTTTTTTTTTTTTTTTTTTTTGAGTCAGGGTCTTGCTCTGTTGCCCAAACTGAAGTTCAGTGGCACAATCACAGCTCACTTCAGTGGCATGATCACAGTTCACTTCAGCCTCAACTTCCCAGGTTCAAGTGATCCTCCTGCCTCAGCCTCCCAAGAAGCTGGAACTACAGACGAATGCCACCACACCAGGCTAATTTTTTAATTCTTTTGTAGAGATGGGGTTTCACCTTGTTGCCCAGGCTAGTCTCCAACTCCTGGGCTGAAGCGATCTACCCACCTCAGCCTCCCACAATGCTAGGATTACAGGCATGAGCCATGGCGCCTGGCCTCACAACCCATGTTTCTTCAGGGCCAAACTTAAGAGGTAGAGAATCAACCCTACCTTGGCCTGGGTTGGGAGTAATGGTTTTAGCTTAGAAGTAATGGTTCTAGCTTAGAATGTTTAGTGGTGTTCTGTTGTGAAGATATTTGCATGAAGATATTCTAGGTGGAATTGAAGCTATATAACTCCATATGGGACTTGGAAGAAGATTTGGAGATGTTTGTGGCACATGGTGGTTCTTCCTTTAGTTAAATAGAGCAAACTGCATTAATGAGTTTGTCCCAAGGAAAATACTTTCCAATTTTCCCATTATTCTGTGTATTGAATGTGGCATCTATTCTTAAAATAAGGCAAACTGTTTCAATGCATATATATACTGACCTGTCCAAAAAGATTTCTAGAATTTCCAAAGGCTGTGGGTGGTCCACTAGCTTCAAAGCGACCCAGAGTCAGCTTATGCAGGAATCCCAAGTGATCATAGTATAATGTGAAAATTCTCTCAGTAACACTTCCAACTGCACTGTATCTTCCCATTCCTATTAGGAAATACAGAGAAGTGTCTTGATACTGATATAACAGAAGTCAAAAAACGTTAATATCGTATCTTGTAAAGACACCTTCATTTAAACTAAGAGGTGGAAGTAGGGCCCTGAGACTCCTGAATTAGGAAAATGCATGTTAGTTTATGTTAGGTCCCTGGGAAGTCTTTTCCAGACTCCATGTCACTACAGAATCTGTTCACTGAAGCAGGGGAAGAAACACAGAGGGGATGTTTAATTAAGAGATCTAGAGGAAAAGAGGTTAGGTCTCTCTAGTAGTGGTTTCTCTTCCTATTACCAGCAAATCAGATTCCCGAAGAGGTAAAAGGCAGCGAGAAAACAACCCTTAGGAAGGCAAGGGGAATCATCAGTAGACATTGGTCATTAAGTTATACTAGGATTAATATGTTGAACCAAACTGGGTGTCCTGTGGTTCTCTCATCCTTAGGGCGCCACACTGAGAGGCACTGTCAGTAATCAGATGGTGCTGCAGCACTCACTTAGCCAAATAGACACTGGTCCTGAGACAGGGTCCCCTCCCTTGGAAGGAGCTAGAGTGAAAGATCATGGCTCAGGATGAAAAAGGCTAATTTCTGCACACTGCATCCCACCCAAACCCACCCAGTTAGCTCAGGCTCTCCTAGTTCATTCTACACATTGGAGTGTCCAGGACTCAGTTTTTAGATTTCTTCTCTCACTATCTTTGGAGATCTCATTCAGTTTTAGGGTTCCAAATCCATCTTTAGATGGATAATTCCCAAATTTCAGCCTACTGTCTAGTGCTCTTCCCCGAAGTCTAGGCTTATGTAGCTAACTGCCTTCCAACAGCTTCATTCGATGTTGGTTAGGCCTCTCAAAGAGAACTCATTCCAGACTGAGTTCCTGATCCTTACGCAAACCTCCTCCAGCCCCAGCCTTCCTCACTTTCATTAATGGCAGCTGCGTCAATGCTGTTGCTTAGCCCAAAAACCTCAATGTCATTCTTAATTCCTCTGTCTCTCATACCCTGTATTGAATCCATCAGAAATCCTATTGACTGTAGCCTCATAATATATATAGACTCCATCCACTTCTCACCTCTGTCACCACTATCACCCTGTACATGCCACTGTCATCTGTCTTGTGCCTCTGAATTGGTCTCCATGATTCTGCCTATAGCTCCCTTCAGTCTATTCTCAAAAAAGCATCCAAAGTAACACTTTCAAAATGTTAAGTCACTTCATCCACTCCCCTCATCAAAACTCTCCATGGCTTCAACCTCTCTCTCAGTAAGAGTCAAAGTCTTTGCAATGCCCTCCAAGGGCTACCGTGGTCTGAATTCCAGTCCCTCTCTGACCTTATCTCCTATGACTTTCTGCAATGCTTACTCTGCTTCAGCTACACAAGCCTGAGGTTGTCTATCTCCACAATTAGATAATCTGTTACAGGAATAGCTGGGCTCCTTCCTCTCCAGTCTCACACTTTTAATATATTGTTCTTGCCTGTCTAGACTAATTCAGCCCTCCAATACAATGATGAATAGAGGTAGTCGTAGATGACATAGCAAAAGCTTTTGTTGTGTTATTAGAAAATCTGATTGGATATTTGCTATAGCTTCTTCCCCCCCTAGATACTCTTAATCAAGAAGTTACATTCTATTCATGCTTTAATAAATGTTTGTTTAAAAAATCATGAATGGCTGGGAGCAGTGGCTCAAGCCTGCAATCCCAACACTTTGGGAGGCTGAGGCGGGCAGATCACCTAAGGTCAGGAGGTGGACACCAGCCTGGCCAACATGGTGAAACCTCATCTCTACTAAAAATACAAAAATTAGATGGGTGTGGTGGTGGGCACCTGTAATCCCAGACAATGCAAATCAGGGCTGCAAATCTTACAGAGGCCTTCCAATGTCTATAACCTCTCAGGCAGGTTTTTTCTCTCTTTTTCTTTTCCTACTCACTTAACAAGACGACTTTGTTGTATTCCTTGGGGATATGTGTGAGTGTGTATGGATTTACCTCTGATTAATCTTTATCCTAAGGGTAGAGCCCTTTAGGGGTCCTGGTGTATGGTGGGGCACACCATCTATATTCTCACTACCTGGGTAGACTCAGGGCCATAACTCTTCATTTGTCCACCAAATTCAAAGTCTAAGTTTGCAGGAATTTGTAAATCTCTTCAGGTCAAACGGACTGTGGTACTGTGTGCCCTCTTTACCTCTCCAAGTATATTAGTCTGTTTTCATGCTGCTAATAAAGACATACCCGAGACTGGGTAATTTATAAAGGAAAGAGATTTAACTGACTCACAGTTCCACATGGCTGGGGGAGGCCTTACAATCATGGCTGAAAGCAAATGAGGAGCAAAGTCACATCTTACATGGTAGCAGGCAAGAGAGCTTATGCAGGGGAACTCCTTTTATAAAACCATCAGATCTTGTGAGACTTATTCACTATCACCACGGGAAAGGCCTGCCCCCATGATTAAATTTCCTCCCACAACACGTGGGGATTATGGGAGCTACAATTCAAGGTGAGATTTAGTTGAGGACACAGCCAAACCATATCACCAAGGTTTTGTTTTCCCTTAGAGTTTGGCCTGGTTATTTCTATTAGCTTTTCAGGTTATCAATTTAAAAAATAATTTATCTAAGTATTTTGTTAAATTATTCTCAGCAGCAAACTGATGCCACAACTGGAAATGGAAGTCCCTTGGATACTGTGTTCTACAGATGATGTTCATTGTATCATTACTCATCCAGTTGCCCTATGTGTAACTCTTGACTATACCCACTTCCTCCTATTTCACAGCCACTCCTTCACAAACTCCCACTGGTTTCATTCATAATTTGCCACTGTTTTCTTCATACTTGTGGCCACTTTTCTAATCCAGACCCTTATCATCACACTTCAGCTTTTAAAATAGCCTCTTATCAACATATCACTTGGCCAAAAATCTTACATTTTCCAGTATATTCCCCTATATGACCTTTCTAAAATACAAATATGATTACGTTAATAATCTTTTAACGGCATGATGAAATTCTTTAGCTTGACTCAAATGGCAAACTGGGTTCAGTTTACCTTCTTGGTCTCATCATCAATGAGTCATCCCTAGGAAATTTAGGTATAGTATACTACATGTGCCCTATATTTCAACACAACATCTTAATTCCTCTACATGGAATGTTCCCTTATAGTCTTATCTTGATCTTCATGTATTAAAGATTTAACACTGTCAGTTTGAAATGTATTCTACTTTGGCACTTCAGTTGATTTCTTCTCATGTTCCTTATAGTTCATTTTTGTATATTTACATATCTTGTATTCTTTTAGAGCATTGATTCAATATGACATATTTTTACTATTTATATTTTATCACAGAAAGAACTTTGTTTATTGAATACTTTCAGCCTAAAACTCCTGCTCTGTGTGAATATAAACATTACTGCCTCTGCTTTCTCTCCCAATGTGTTTGGCACACTTGTTCAAATCTTTATTTATATTTTTTTTCTCTCCACCTTAGCTTTAAGTTTTTCACTCCTGGCAATATATTTCAAGATTTTAAAATCCAAAATAAGACTCTGTCTTTAATGGAGAAATGTAGATTACCTCGGATATCTGCTCATTCCCTCATCTGCCTCAGGGCCGCTCACCCAGACCACAATACATGCTACACCACACAACGCAACACACGCTTCACCTGGCAGTTCCTATTCACCTATCTTGCTTTTTTTTTTTTTTTCCTGTGTAGCATTTATCTTGCATACAGCCTATTTTGGTTTATTTGTTAATTATCAGTCTCTTCTGACAAGTGTGTAAGTTCCACAGGAAAAGAGACTGCTGTACCCTTAGTGATTGGAACAGTACCTGGCATATACGAGGTACTCAATAAATGCTGCTGAATAAATGAATCCTTAACATTTATGGTGATAACTGTAGACCAGCTCTACTTTTGGTTATTTTATTTTATGCTTTGTACATTTTCCGCTATGTCTTCTTTTCTCTTTTTCATGTCTATTTTTATGGGTTATTCTGTTTCCTTTGCTTTAATACATATATACAAACTTAAATGTATACGTATATATGTCTGTGTGTGTGTGTGTGTGTGTGTGTGTGTGTGTACAGATTGTTGCCCCAGCTGGTCTTGAACTCCTGTGCTCAAGTGATGCTCCCACCTTGGCCTCCCAAAGTTCTGGAATTACAAGCATGAGCCACCACATCTAGCTTTCTTTTGCTTTTTAAGACTTGTATTGTACACACTTTTTTTTTTTTTTTTAAGACAGAGTCTTGCCTGTCACCCAGGCTCGAGTGCAGTGGCACGAACTTGGCTCACTGTAACCTCCACCTCCCGGGTTCAAGCGATTCTCCTGCCTCAGCCTCCCAAGTAGCTGGGATTACAGACGCCCGCCAGCATGCACATTTAAAAAAATTCCATGAATGATCACAATAAAGGATTCCAAAAAAATTCCTAACTCCATGTAAAGTTATACTCAGATAAAGAGATAGTATTTTGGATTGCCTTTTGGGGATGGCAAAACCTTGGCTTTTTGGTTTTAACTTTTTGTTATTCCTCTTGTCTTTTAAATTCTTGATGATTTTATCACGTGGTTCTGATAGACTCTCACTGTGTTTTTATTTTTTGTGTCAATAATATTTATAATTATTTCCTCTGAATCACATGTAGTCAGGCTTTTTCTTATGCTCCCGTGAGCTTTTCAGTAGCAAAAGTTTGCTGTTGTAATTGCTAAGGTTCAATATGCCATATTTTGTGGATAAATATGGCAAGAAATGCATGTTTCACATGTTAACAGCTTGGGAATTGAGACACGTCTTATAATTGATGTGTCTTACAATCATTGTCAGCCAGAGGGCACTCAAACCATAGTGGTCAATTGCCTACCCATGCATGTACTTTGTGTCAGTTATTTATAACTTTATAAATATTTATAAATCAGTTATTTATAACTTTTATAAAGTGTCATCACTTTAATTGAGCTTCCTAGATCATTGGTGCAATGCATGTTGAGTTTTATTGCTGCTTAAAATGCTTTCAAAGTTATTGTGTGTGCAGAGAAGAAAATAAAACAATAGGACATATGTTTATCAGTAAAACCAGTATCATGGAAGGAATCACCATAATTTGTTGTAGAAGAATTCTATGTTTTTCTTTTAGAAAATGAATATGAATATGAACAATGAGTTGAGTTGGTTCCAAATTCTTAGGTGAAACTAATTTTTTTGGAGGTTCTACATTAGAATATGCAACAGGCATTGTTGCAGCAGAAGAATCCAAGGCTGGCTTGATTTTTGTTTCTTTAAAATTGATTTACATTTTCCATTTCAAATAATTCAGAAGAGTGTTTCTGCTTTTAGTATTGGTTTGTTTTGCTTTTAGTTCAAAAAATTAATGTCATTATTGATTTTGGTTTCCTTTGTTCTATTTTTTGTATTTATCCATCCATTCATCCATCCACCCACCCATTTCTATCAGAGGGCTAATACTATGCCAGAAACTGTAGACAAAAGAGAGAAACATACAGCCACAATTTTTGTTCATCACTAGAAATTCCTACAATTTTGCAGTTTCTGAATCTTTAGCATCTATATTTATTATTTTAGATTTTCTCCACTTATTTGTTCATTTTACATCTGGGTATGTTTCTATAGTTTAATTTATAATTTTTAATATTCTATAATTTTTATTGACAATTTAGTTTTCTTAGGCGTTATTTTTACTGTTTCCAACATTATCTTGCTAGGTCTATTTTGGTTTTTATTTCACAATATGTGCTGTTTATTCTCTATTTGGCCATTCCTCCAGATCCACTCTCAGACTTTCTCCTTCCTGTTTGGTGCAATGGAAGACTGATTTCTATGAATTGCAATCTTTATGCTATTTCCAGTTAACTCCTGATTGGGCTTGGCAAATGAAATGCAGCAGCAGGAATTAAGAAAGGAGAAGGAGACAGAAGTTAAGGTAGTTTTCACGCTCTTTCTTCTTGCTTTGGTGGTGTGGTTCTGTGGTGGCTGTGAGCTTCCTAGATTACACCTCTTAAAGGGTGGTCCCTACTCCATTCCAGCTTTGACTGGGCTTTAGTAATGCCATCTATCTATCTTATCCCTCTACGCAAAGAGACTGTAACATCTTTCTTCCATTGCTAGTCTCTGGATATTTTACTATCACTGTTGCTCCCTTTAACCATGTCCGCCCTCTGCAAATAGTCCCCCTGTAAAGCTTCTTCAGGTAAAACACCTGAGAGGAATTATGTTTCCTGCATGGTCCAATACTGATATAGTGTTTTTACCTACAGTGTCCCTAGGGCATAGAATATAGTGGTGGGATTCTGGGACTGAGTTGCTTACATACTTAATGAGCGAACAGATGACCACTTATGCCTGGCAAACCATAGCAAGCAAGGGCTTCACAATTACTCAGATTATCTCTGTGGCGAGTGTGGGATGCAGTGTCTGCGGAGGGCAAGACTTGAGGTGGTCCAGTGGAGTAGCTGCAGTTGATTACAATGACAACCATGGTTTTTACAAAGATTGTGCAGTGGCATGACTTCTATGGATATATTGGAGAGCTTACAAAAGCAAAAAGAAAAGCTTAGGATGAATATTCAATTCAAGCCCAGAGTAGAGGCTCTGATAGTCATACAGGGAAAAAAATGAACCTCACTTCATGACATATACAAAATTAGAGATTTTACTTTGGTCTGTATATGAAATCTAAAACAATCAATTTCCAGATGAAAACAGGAGAATATCTTCATAGCTTTGGGATAGGCAAAGAATTCTTAAATAGAATACAAGAAGTAAAAAGTGCTAACCATAAAAGGAAAGATTGATCAATTGAGCTTTCAAAAATTAATAATTTTTGTTCAAAAGATACCACGAAGAAGGTAAATAAGGCAAGCCACTAATTACAAGAAGATATTTCCAAGTCATATTTCTAACAAAAAATCATATCCATAATACATTAAAATCTCATAGAAATCAGTAAGAAAAGTAACTCAAATCAAAACTTCATTCAAAAAAGACTTGAAAAGAATTTGCAAAAAAGGATATAAAAATGAACACATGAAAATATACTTAACATTATTACTCATGCAAACTAAATCTTCAATGAAATACCATTAGGCTGAGCGCAGTGGCTCATGCCTGTAATCCCAACATTTTGGGAGGCCTACATGGGCAGATCATTTGAGGTCAGGAGTTTGAGACCAGCCTGGCCAACATGGTGAAACCCTGTCTCTACTGACAATACAAAAAAAAAAAATTAGCTGGGCATGGTGGCGGGTACCTGTAATCCCAGCTACTTGGGAGGCTGAGGCAAGAGAATTGCTTGAACCTGGGAGGCGGAGGTTGCAGTGAGCAGAGATCATGCCACTGCACCCCAGTCTGGGCAACAGAGCAAGACTCTATCTCAAAAAAAAAAAAAAAAAAAAAAAAAAAGAAATGCAGCAAGAGGCAAGAGGGAGCTTTCTGGAATACCGGAAATGTTCAACATTGTGCTCCCAACGATATTCACAATTACTTTCATTTATTTCACAATCATATGATGCCTGATCACCAGAATCTTAGGTTGACACAGCTGCTGTCTCAACACATGATTCAGACATACAAACCACAAGGATTAATCTTGATACTGACATAAGTTAAACAAAAGCTTTATTGACAGAATAGAGAATAAATAAACTGAGTGGTGAAGATCTGGAGAAATAGAATCAGGATTTTGTGGTCTGTCCTTATCCTCAAACAAGGAAGGACCAATAGAGGAGATTGCATAACTGTAAAACTGCTTTTGCTGGTGAACATCAAGGACAAAATATTGAGGCCTACAAAACCATGCTTTTTGAAGTTATATCAGAAACCTTCAGAAACTTTGTCATTTAAAATCATATCAGAGACTGAAGATCAGAAGAAACTGGAGATCAGAAGAAATTTTAAACTATACAATAAAAAATGCTGTGTGTTAAAAACAACAAACAAAAAAACACAGCCTCTGTCTTGTCTTGGTGACAGTGTTTTTCTATTTCTGTTAGACCTAATAAGATATCTCCAAGTCTACCTCAATCTCAAAACTTACCCAATAATCTATAACAGTTCATTGTTGAGGCAATATTGAGAGAAGGAAGGTAAATCAACAAAATCCTGAAGGCTCTCAGTTATACCCTTCTAACAAGTAAGAAGGTGTATTGGTCCCTTTTCATGCTGCTGATCAAGACATGCCCGAGACTGGGCAATTTACAAAAGAAAGACATTTAATTAGACTTACAGTTCTACATGGCTGGGGAAGATCTCACAATCATGGCAGAGGGTGAAAGGCACTTCTTACATGGTTGCAGCAAGAGAGAAATGAGGAGGAAGCAAAAGGGGAAACCCCTTATAAACCCGTAAGATCTTGTGAGACTTATTCACTATCATGAGAATAGCACAGGAAAAACCAGCCCCTATGATTTGATTACCTCCCCTTGGGTCCCTCCCACAACATGCGGGAATTCTGGGAGATACAATTCAAGTTGAGATTTGGGTTGGGACACAGCCAAACCATATAAGAAGGTGACAGTGGATGAGAAGATATCAAAAGGAAAAGTAAAGGGAAAAATCAAGCCCTCATGAGTGAAGCCGGGTTTACCACTTTCCAAGCCACTTTACTGAGTTGAGAAAATGGGTCCAAGTCCTATCTAAATGAGGTGAAGCAGATGGGTCTCAAGAATAATTCACCTACACTATGTTAGAGCAAATAGATCTGACCAGTGCTGCACCTTTAATGATGAACTTGATGGAAACAGGAAGAGTGGGAAGAACAGAAGAAGAAGGAAGGAAAAGGGATAAAGAAGGAGGTGGGTGAGTAGAGGAGGGGAGTCAGGAAGATTAGAAAAGGAGGGATTATAGAGAAAAGGCAGAGCAAGATGGCTGAATAGAGCCTCCAGTGATTATCCACTCCTGCAGGAACATCAAATTGAACAACGATCCACACAAGAAAGCATCTTTATAAGAACCAGAAATCAGCTTGGGTACCAGCTTGGCCACAGTGGACAATGCACGAAGTGGGCTCCTGGGGTCTCTGATTCCAGGACTTGGCTCTTGTGTGGCATTTCTAAACCTGCCCTGGGCCAGAGTGGGGCCACTGCCCTGAAAGGAGAAACCCAGGACTGGCAGCATTTGCCAGAAGCTGACTGAAGAGCCCTTGGACCTTGAGTGAATAGTGGCGGTAGCCAGGGGGTAACTGCCATGGGCTTGGGGTGGTGGTGGCCATGGAGAGAGACTGCTCTGCTTCAGGATAAAGGAAGGAAGAGTAGGAAAGACTGTCTTGCAGCTTGGGTGCCAGCTTAGCCACAGTAGAATAGAATACCACATAGACTCTAAGGGTCTCAACTTCCTTGGCTTCCAGATGGCATCTCTGGACCTAGCTGGGGCTGGGGGCAACTCACTGCCCTGAAGAGAAGATCATAACCCTGGCTGGACTCATCACCTGCTGACTATAGAGCTCTTGGGCCTAGAGCGAACATAGGTAGTAGCCAGGCAGTGGAAACTGTGGGCCTTGGGCAAGACCCAGTGCTGTGCTGGCTCTGGGTTTGACCTAGTGCAGCCCTAGTGGTGGTGGCTACAGGGGTGCTTGCATCACCCCTTCCCTAGCTCCAGGCAGCTTAGCACAGAGAAAGAGACACTATTTGTTTGGTGGGAAGTGCGGTAAGAGAACAAAAGTCTCTTCCTGGTAATACAGGGAGTTCTCCTGAATCTTACACAAGACCACCAAGGCAGTACTTCTACAAGTTGGCAATAGCCAAAGCATTACTGGGCTTGAGGTACCTCCTAATGCAGATTCAGCTGCAGTGAGCAAAGACTTAGATCACAACACTCAAGTCCCTTTGAATACTTGGAAAGCTTTCCCAAGAAGGACAGGTACGAACAAGCCCAGACTGTGAAGACTACAATAAATACCAAACTCTTTAATCCCCAGACACCAATCAATGTCCAGAAGCATCAAGACCATCCAGGAGAACATGAACCTCACCAAAGGAACAAAATAAGGCACCGATCTTGGAGAGACAGAGATATGTGACCTGTCAGACAGAGAATTCAAAATAGTTGTTGTGAGAAAACTCAAGGAAATTCAAGATAATACAGAGAAGGAATCCAGAATCCTGTCAGATAAATTTAACAAAGAGATTGAAACAATTAAAAAGAATCGGGGTGGAGCCAAGATGGCCGAATAGGAACAGCTCCAGTCTCCAGCTCCCAGCCCCAGCGACACAGAAGACGGATGATTTCTGCATTTCTGCTTGAGGTACTGGTTTCATCTCACTAGGGAGTGCCTAACAGTGGGTGCAGGACAGTCGGTGAAGCGCACTGTGCGCGAGCCGAAGCAGGGCGAGGCATTACCTCACTCGGGAAGCGCAAGGGGTCAGGGAGTTCCCTTTCCTAGTCAAAGAAAGGGGAAACAGACGGCACCTGGAATATCGGGTCAGTCCCACCCCAATACTGCGCTTTTCCAACGGGCCTGGAAAACGGCACACTAGGAGATTGTGTCCCGCACCTGGCTCGGAGGGTCCTGTGCCCACGGAGTCTCGCTGATTGCTAGCACAGCAGTCTGAGATCAAGCTGCAAGGCGGCAGCGAGGCTGGGGGAGGGGCGCCCGCCATTGCCCAGGCTTGCTTAGGTAAACAAAGCAGCCAGGAAGCTCGAACTGGGTGGAGCCCACCACAGCTCAAGGAGGCCTGCCTGCCTCTATAGGCTCCACCTCTGGGGGCAGGGCACAGACAAACAAAAACTCAGCAAGAACCTCCACAGACTTAAATGTCCCTGTCTGACTGACAGCTTTGAAGAGAGTAGTGGTTCTCCCAGCACGCAGCTGGAGATCTGAGAACGGACAGACTGCCTCCTAAAGTGGGTCCCTCACCCCTGAGCAGCCTAACTGGGAGGCACCCCTCCAGTAGGGACAGACTGACACCTCATTCAACCGGGTACTCCTCTGAGACAAAACTTTCAGACGAACTATCAGACAGCTGAATTTGTGGTCTCACGAAAATCCGCTGTTCTGCAGCCACCGCTGCTGACACCCAGCCAAACAGGGTCTGGAGTGGACCTCTAGTAAACTCCAACAGACCTGCAGCTGAGGGTCCTGTCTGGTAGAAGGAAAACTAACAAACAGAAAGGACATCCACACCAAAAACCCATCTGTACATCTCCATCATCAAAGACCAAAAGTAGATAAAACCACAAAGATGGGGAAAAAGCAGAACAAAAAAACTGGAAACTCTAAAAAACAGAGCACCTCTCCTCCTCCAAAGGAACGCAGTTCCTCACCAGCAACGGAACAAAGCTGGATGGAGGATGACTTTGATGAGTTGAGAGAAGAAGGCTTCAGACGATCAAACTACTCTGAGCTACGAGAGGAAATTCAAAACAATAGCAAAGAAGTTAAAAACTTTGAAAAAATATTAGAAGAATGGATAACTAGAATAACCAATGGAGAGAAGGGCTTAAAGGAGCTGATGGAGCTGAAAGCCAAGTTTCGAGAACTACGTGAAGATTGCAGAAGCCTCAGTAGCAGATGCGATCAACTGGAAGAAAGGGTATCGCTGATGGAAGATGAAATGAATGAAATGAAGAGAGAAGGGAAGTTTAGAGAAAAAAGAATAAAAAGAAATGAACAAAGCCTCCGAGAAATTTGGGACTATGTGAAAAGACCAAACCTACGTCTGATTGGTGTACCTGAAAATGATGGGGAGAATGGAACCAAGTTGGAAAACACTCTGCAAGATATTATCCAGGAGAACTTCCCCAATCTAGCAAGGCAGGCCAGCATTCAGATTCAGGAAATACAGAGAACGCCACAAAGATACTCCTCGAGAAGGGCAACTCCAAGACACATAATTGTCAGATTCACCAAAGTTGAAATGAAGGAAAAAATGTTAAGGGCAGCCAGAGAGAAAGGTCGGGTTACCCACAAAGGGAAGCCCATCAGACTAACAGCTGATCTCTCAGCAGAAACTCTACAAGCCAGAAGAGAGTGGGGGCCGATATTCAACATTCTTAAAGAAAAGAATTTTCAACCCAGAATTTGCTATCCCGCCAAACTAAGCTTCATAAGTGAAGGAGAAATAAAATACTTTACAGACAAGCAAACGCTGAGTGATTTTGTCACCACCAGGCCTGCCCTAAAAGAGCTCCTGAAGGAAGCACTAAACATGGAAAGGAACAACCGGTACCAGCCACTGCAAAAACATGCCAAATTGTAAAGACCAGCAAGGCTAGGAAGAAACAATAGCAACTAACGAGCAAAATAACCAACTAACATCATAATGACAGGATCAGATTCACACATAACAATATTAACGTTAAATGTAAATGGGCTAAATGCTCCAATCAAAAGACACAGACTGGCAAACTGGATAAGGAGTCAGGACCCATCAGTGTGCTGTATTCAGGAAACCCATCTCACGTGCAGAGACGCACATAGACTCAAAATAAAGGGATGGAGGAAGATCTATCAAGCAACTGGAAAACAAAAAAAGGCAGGGGTTGCAATCCTAGTCTCTGATAAAATAGACTTTAAACCAACAAAGATCAAAAGAGACAAAGAAGGCCATTACATAATGGTAAAGGGATCAATTCAACAAGAAGAGCTAACTATCCTAAATATATATGCACCCAACACAGGAGCACCCAGATTCATAAAGCAAGTCCTCAGTGACCTACAAAGGGACTTAAACTCCCACACAATAATAATGGGAGATTTTAACACCCCACTGTCAACATTAGACAGATCAACGAGACAGAAAGTTAACAAGGATATCCAGGAATTGAACTCAGCTCTACATAAAGTGGACCTAATAGACATCTACAGAACTCTTCACCCCAAGTCAACAGAATATACATTTTCTTCAGCACCACACCACACCTATTCCAAAATTGACCACATAGTTGGAAGTAAAGCTCTCCTCAGCAAATGTAAAAGAACAGAAATTATAACAAACTGTCTCTCAGACCACAGTGCAATCAAACTAGAACTCAGGATTAAGAAATTCACTCAAAACCGCTCAACTACATGGAAACTGAACAACCTGCTCCTGAATGACTATTGGGTACATAATGAAATGAAGGCAGAAATAAAGATGTTCTTTGAAACCAACGAGAACAAAGATACAACATACCAGAATCTCTGGGACACATTCAAAGCAGTGTGTAGAGGGAAATTTATAGCACTAAATGCCCACAAGAGAAAGCAGGAAAGATCCAAAATTGACACCCTAACATCACAATTAAAAGAACTAGAAAAGCAAGAGCAAACACATTCAAAAGCTAGCAGAAGGCTAGAAATAACTAAAATCAGAGCAGAACTGAAGGAAATAGAGACACAAAAAACCCTTCAAAAAATTAATGAATCCAGGAGCTGGTTTTTTGAAAAGATCAACAAAATTGATGGACCGCTAGCAAGACTAATAAAGAAGAAAAGAGAGAAGAATCAAATAGATGCAATAAAAAACGAAAAAGGGGATATCACCACCGATCCCACAGAAATACAATCTACCATCAGAGAATACTACAAACACCTCTATGCAAATAAACTAGAAAATCTAGAAGAAATGGATAAATTCCTCGACAAATACACCCTCCCAAGACTAAACCGGGAAGAAGTTGAATCTCTGAATAGACCAATAACAGGTTCTGAAATTGTGGCAATAATCAATAGCTTACCAACCAAAAAGAGTCCAGGACCTGACGGATTCACAGCTGAATTCTACCAGAGGTACAAGGAGGAACTGGTACCATTCCTTCTGAAACTATTCCAATCGATAGAAAAAGAGGGAATCCTCCCTAACACATTTTATGAAGCCAGCATCGTCCTGATACCAAAACCTGGCAGAGACATAACCAAAAAAGAGAATTTCAGACCAATATCCTTGATGAACATTGATGCAAAAATCCTCAATAAAATACTGGCAAACCGAATCCAGCAGCACATCAAAAAGCTTATCCACCATGATCAAGTGGGCTTCATCCCTGGGATGCAAGGCTGGTTCAACATACGCAAATCAATAAATGTAATCCAGCATATAAACAGAACCAAAGACAAAAACCACATGATTATCTCAATAGATGCAGAAAAGGCCTTTGACAAAATTCAACATCTCTTCATGCTAAAAACTCTCAATAAATTAGGTATTGATGGGACGTATCTCAAAATAATAAGAGCTATCTATGACAAACCCACAGCCAATATCATACTGAATGGGCAAAAACTGGAAGCATTCCCTCTGAAAACTGGCACAAGACAGGGATGCCCTCTCTCACCGCTCCTATTCAACATAGTGCTGGAAGTTCTGGCCAGAGCAATCAGGCAGGAGAAGGAAATAAAGGGTATTCAACTAGGAAAAGAGGAAGTCAAATTGTCCCTGTTTGCAGATGACAGGATTGTATATCTAGAAAACCCCATTGTCTCAGCCCAAAATCTCCTTAAGCTGATTAGCAACTTCAGCAAAGTCTCAGGATACAAAATCAATGTACAAAAATCACAAGCATTCTTGTACACCAATCACAGACAAACAGAGAGCCAAATCATGAGTGAACTCCCATTCACAATTGCTTCAAAGAGAATAAAATACCTAGGAATCCAACTTACAAGGGATGTGAAGGACCTCTTCAAGGAGAACTACAAACCACTGCTCAATGAAATAAAAGAGGATACAAACAAATGGAAGAACATTCCATGCTCATGGGTTGGAAGAATCAATATCGTGAAAATGGCCATACTGCCCAAGGTCATTTATAGATTCAATGCCATCCCCATCAAGCTACCAATGACTTTCTTCACAGAATTGGAAAAAACTACTTTAAAGTTCATATGGAACCAAAAAAGAGCCCGCATCGCCAAGTCAATCCTAAGCCAAAAGAACAAAGCTGGAGGCATCACGCTACCTGACTTTAAACTATACTACAAGGCTACAGTAACCAAAACAGCATGGTACTGGTACCACAACAGAGACATAGATCAATGGAACAGAACAGAGCCCTCAGAAATGACGCCGCATAGCTACAACTATCTGATCTTTGACAAACCTGACAAAAACAAGAAATGGGGAAAGGATTCCCTATTTAATAAATGGTGCTGGGAAAACTGGCTAGCCATATGTAGAAAGCTGAAACTGGATCCCTTCCTTACACCTTATACAAAAATTAATTCAAGATGGATTAAAGACTTATATGTTAGACCTAAAACCATTAAAATCCTACAAGAAAACCTAGGCAATACCATTCAGGACATAGGCGTGGGCAAGGACTTCATGTCGAAAACACCAAAAGCAATGGCAACAAAAGCAAAAATCGACAAATGGGATCTCATTAAACTAAAGAGCTTCTGCACAGCAAAAGAAACTATCATCAGAGTGAACAGGCAACCTACAGAATGGGAGAAAATTTTTGCAACCTACTCATCTGACAAAGGGCTAATATCCAGAATCTACAATGAACTCAAATAAATTTACAAGAAAAAAACAAACAACCCCATCAAAAAGTGGGCAGAGGACATGAACAGACACTTCTCAAAGGAAGACATTTATGCAGCCAAAAAACACATGAAGAAATGCTCATCATCACTGGCCATCAGAGAAATGCAAATCAAAACCACAGTGAGATACCATCTCACACCGGTTAGAATGGCCATCATTAAAAAATCAGGAAACAATAGGTGCTGGAGAGGATGTGGAGAAATAGGAACACTTTTACACTGCTGGTGGGACTGTAAACTAGTTCAACCATTGTGGAAGTCAGTGTGGCGATTCCTCAGGGATCTCGAACTAGAAATACCATTTGACCCAGCCATCCCATTACTGGGTATATACCCAAAGGACTATAAATCATGCTGCTATAAAGACACATGCACACGTATGTTTATTGCAGCACTATTCACAATAGCAAAGAGTTGGAACCAACCCAAATGTCCAACAACGATAGACTAGATTAAGAAAATGTGGCACATATACACCATGGAATACTATGCAGCCATAAAAAATGATGAGTTCGTGTCCTTTGTAGGGACATGGATGAAACTGGAAAACATCATTCTCAGTAAACTATCGCAAGGACAAAAAACCAAACACCGCATGTTCTCACTCATAGGTGGGAATTGAACAATGAGAACTCATGGACACAGGAAGGGGAACATCACACTCCGGGGACTGTTGTGGGGTGGGGGGTGGGGGGAGGGACAGCATTAGGAGATACACCTAATGCTAAATGACGAGTTAATGGGTGCAGGAAATCAACATGGCACATGGATACATATGTAACAAACCTGCACATTCTGCACATGTACCCTAAAACCCTAAAGTATAATAAAAAAAAAAAAAAAGAAAAAAAAAAAAGAATCAAGCAGAATTCTGGAGCTGAAAAATGCAATTGACATACTGAAGAATTATCAGAGTCTCTTAATAGCAGAATTGATAAAGCAGAATAAAGAATTAGTGAGCTTGAAGACAAACCACTTAAAAATACACAATTAGAGTAGATGAAAGAAAAAAGAATAAAAAGGAATGAAGCGTGCTTGTAAAATCTAGAAAATAGCCTCAAAAGGGCAAATCTAAGAGTTACTGGCCTCAAAGAGGAGGTAGAGAAAGAGATAGGGATTGAACATTTATTCAAAGGAGTAATAACAGAGAACTTCCCAAACTTAGAGAAAGATATCAATATTCACATACAAGAAGGTAACAGAACACCAAACAGATTTCAGCCAAAGAAGATGACCTCAAGGCATTTAATAATGAAACTCCCAAAGGTCGAGGATAAAGAAAGGATCCTAAAAGCAGCAAGAGAAAAGAAACAATAACATACAAAGGAGCCCCAATATATCTGGCACAGACTTTTCAGTGGAAACCTTACAGGCCAGGAGAGAGTGGCATGACATATATTTGTTAAAACTTTTATCCCAGAATGGTATATCTGGCAAAAATATCCTTCAAACATGAAAAAAATATTTCCTGAGATAAAAAAAAGAAACTTGAAGGATTTCATCAACACCAGACCTGCCATATAAGAAATGCTAAAGGGAATACTTCAAGCATAAATAAAAAGATATTAATGAGCAATAAGAAATCATCTGAAGGTACAAAACTCACTGGTCATAGTAAGTACACAGAAACACACAGAATATTATAACATGTCAATTATGGTGTGTAAACTAATCACATGTTGAGTAGAAAAACTAAAAGACAAACTGATCAAATATAATAACTACAACAACTTTTCAAGACATGTCAGTTTAAAATAATGGGTTATAAGATACTATGGTAACCTAGAATTTAAAAACATACAACAGATATACAAAAAAATAAAAGCAAGAAATTAATAGAAGAATTGATCAAGCAGAATAAAGAATCAGTGAGCTTGAAGACAGAAATTAAAACATGCTACCAGAGAAAATTGCCTTCACTAAAAGGAAGATAGGAAGGAAAAAGAGAAGGAAGGGAAGACCACAAAACAACCAGAAAAAAATTAAATGTCAGGAGTAAGTTCTGACTTATCAATAACAATATTTAATGTAAATGGACTAAACTCTCCAATCAAAAGACATAGAGTGCCTGAATGGATTTTTTAAAAAAAGGTCCCAGTGATCTGTTGCCTACAAGAAACATACTTTACCTATAAAGACACACAGAGACTGAAAATAAAGAGATGGAAAAATATATTCCAGGCAAGTGGAAGCCAAAAATAGCAGAAGTCACTATACTTATATCAGACAAAATAGATTTCAAGACAAAAACTATAGAAAGAGACAAAGAGGGTCATTATATAATGATAAAGGGGTCAATTCAGCAAGAGGATATAAAAATTATAAATATATATACACCCAATGCTGGAGCAGATACAGAAAGCAAATATTATTAGAGCTAAGGAGAGAGATAGATCCCAATACAATAACTGTTGGAGATTTCAACAACCCATGTTCACTTTTGGACATGATTTTCTGTCTGGACAGGTCATCCAGACAGAAAATCAGAAAAGAAACATTGGACTTAATCTACACTGTAGACCAAATGGACCTAATAGATATTTACAGAATTCAATTTCAACCAATGGCTACAGAATGTACACTCTTCTCCTCAGCACATAGATCATTCTGAAATAAATAGAACATATGTTAAGCCATCCATATCTTCTGCAGAAGATATCCATGTGCAGAAGAATGAAACTAGACCTCTTTCTCCACACACAAAAATCAAATTAAAATGGATTAAAGACTTAAATCTAAAAACTATTTAAAAAACTATAAAACGACTAAAAGAAAACTTTGAGGAAACTCTCCTGGATATTAATCTAGGCAAAAATTTCTTAAGTAATATCCCACAAACACAGGCAACCAAAGCAAAAATGGAAAAATGGAATCACATCAAGTTAAAGAGCTTCTGCACAGCAAAGGAAACAATCAACAAAGTGAAGAGACAATCCACAGAACAGGAGAAAATATTTGCAAACTACCCATCTGACAAGGAATTAATAACTAGAATATATAAAAAGCTCAACTCAATAGGAAAAAACTAACAATCTGATTTTAAAACGGGCAAAAATCTGAATAGACATTTCTCAAAAGATGACATACAAATGGCAAACAGGCATATGAAAAGGTGCTCAATGACCATCAGAGAAATACAAATCAAAACTACAATGAGATTATCATCTCATCCCAGTTAAAATAGCTTTTATCGAAAAGACAGGCAATAATGAATGCTGGTGAGGATGTGGAGAAAAGGGAACCCTTGTACACTGTTGGTGGGAATACAAATTAGTACAATGGAGAGTACATTAGTACTATGAAGAATAGTTTGGAGGTTCCTCAGAAAACTAACAATAGAGCTACCATATGATCCAGCAATCCCACTGCTAGGATATACCCCCCAAAAAAGAGATCAGTATATTGAAGAGATATCTACACTCCCATGTTTATTGTGGTACTATTCACAACAGTGAAGCTTTGGAAGCAGCCCAAGTGTCCATCAACAGATGAATGAATAAAGAAAATATGGTACATGTACACAATGGAGTACTATTCAGCCATAAAAAAGAATGAGATCCTGTCATTTGCAACAACATGATTGGAACTGGAGGACATTATGTTAAGTGAAATATGCCAGGGACAGAAAGACAGAGTTTGCATATTCTCACTTATCTGAGGGAACTAAATATTTTTAAAATTGAATTCACAGACATAGAGAGTAGAATAATGGTTACCAGAGGCTGGGAAGGGTAGTGGGGCATTATGTAGGGGGAAAATGGTGATGGTTAATGGGTACAAAAATATCATTACATAGAATGAATAAGATCTAGTATTTGACAGAACAACAGAGTGACTACAGTCAATAATAATTTATTATACATTTAAAAATAACTGGAAGAATATAATTCGAATGTTTGTAACATAAAGGATAAATTCTTGATGTGACGGATACCCCATTTACCCCGATATGATTATTATACAGTGTATGCCTGTATCAAAATATCTCATGTATCCCATAAATTTATACACCTACTATGTACCCACAAAAATTAAGAATAAAATATTTTTAAAAAAAAGAAGGGAAGAGAAGGAAGAAACTAACAGCTTGTAAAAGATAAAAAGAATCAAGTTGAGACAAAGCACACCCCAAGATAGGAGGTAAATTTACTTCCATATTCTGCCTCAAAAAATCTTAATAAATTAAATTCAACAAAACAAGATCTCAAAGACTCAATAATAGAATGACAAAATAAAATGAAAGTGCAGGTCACAAACATATAGAAATAAATTGAGAATCATGTCCCTTTATCACTGTAGGGTCCTAGGCTGGTTAGCAAAATTCAACTGAGTTGGAAAGGAGTGGGCGACTGTCATTAAGGTCAATCAATATTAACTGTTTCGAGATTTGCTAAAGGGTTCAAAATTACAGCCAGATAGGAAGAATAAATTTTAGTGTTCTATACCACTGGAGGATGGCATAGTTAACACTAATATGTTATATAGTTTAAAATAGCTAGGAAGAGGCTATTGAACATTCCCAATATAAAGAAATGATAAATGTTTGAGATGACAGATATGCTAATTACCCTGATCTGATCACTCTATGTTATGTATCAAAATAGTACTTTGTACCCCATGAATATGTAAAATCAATATTTGTTAGTTAAGAAATAAAATTATACTTAAAAATTAACTACTTCTTTTGCTATGCAAACACTGATAGGAGCTATACAGACTTGATCAATGAAAGCACAAGATTACCAAATGAAAGAGATGAGAGCAGTGTATCATTCACACAACTCCACCATTACTGGTTGTGTGTCAGTTGTATCAGTGTAATCAGCAAAAGTAAGCTAACATTACCTACTTTAGCAAGGTTGTTGTGAACATTGGATGAGACGATATTTGTAACATGCTGAGCACAGTTGTAGCTTGACAAGTGGCAGCTGTTATTATTTGGCTTTTGAGACAGTAAAATGTCTCTGAAATGGTAAATGAGAACATAGCATGGTGACCTAGTGTTGCCTTTCTTTAGGACTATCCATAGGATCCTACTTCTATAGATCCTACAAATCCATCACCCCTAATAATTTGAGGTCTTAGGATTAATTAATATGGCAAGTTTTTCATACATCTTCTAATCCTGGGCCACATGTAATGCTTACACCAGTGAAAGCAAATTTCTTACCTGCCTTTGTTGAGTAAACCTTTCCACGTTGAGAAACAAAAGTAATAGCTGATGTATAAAAACTATGAAAAGTCTTCTTTATGATATCATCATGAAAGTTAGCTATTAATTGAAAGGTGTTGCCACCATCAACTGAAAGCCATATCTAAAGGAATAAAGAGATAATACCTTACTAAAGGGCTGCCATGCAACAGTTGGCAATTACCTATCAGCCTACATGAGAATAGCCATGTGGCATGATCTTTTCCATATGCCTACATTCATCACACACACACACACACACACACACACACACACACTCACTCATATATAGACTTATTTACTTTGTCTACCTTTTATTTCCATCCTAGAGTGTGTATGAAAGTGTCTGTGGCAGAGTACCAGGTCTACACAATATGCATAGTGATTGTATAAAATAACAGTTATTCCTACGATCTCCCAAATAATTCCGTGTTCATAAAAGAATGGAGTGCTGGGTGCATTTGGATCCGGGGGAGGGGTTTACCCCATATTGACATAATACTCCATGTTCTAGATGTCTGGCAAATATATATGCAGAAATATTTTGCATGGAAGAGCCCCTTGTCATTTGCAAGGGATGTGTCCTGGGACCTTCGTAGATCCTCAAATCACTTATCTCACTGTATAGTTATATTAGTTTATTACTATAGCATCTTAGTTTCTTTGTTTCCTCATCTTTAGATAAGAGTTGTTTGAGGATAAAACAAATTGATTATGTATTATGATTCCCAATTGCTACCTCTTTTAATAGCCTAAGACTCATTCACATGAAGATTTCTGTTGTTTGGATTTTTAAAAAATTAATTTTAATAACAAGTTATACAAGAAAATAGGCTTTTCTTACATTTCCAACTTTATAAATATGGCTGAAGAGTCTGAGACCACCATACAAATAATTCTCCTTTTATGCCTCATCTAATATAATCAATCCTAGTCTCCTCTATCCCTTCCCAGAGGTAACCCGTTGATCAGTTTGAAAATTCTAAGCATTAAAAAAAAAAAGAAAATTCTAAGCATTTACATTCATAGGTATGCAGATACCAATAGAATATGTACAGTGCTGGTTTCATTTTTATGTTAGGGAGGAGATAAAGGCTTTTAGACTTGGACAGGAAGTAACTTTGCCCTGGACTGCTCGCTTACTGGGTCTGAATATTACAAACACACATAGGAAATGTACTGAATACACATAGGTGCTTCTGTTACTCAGGATGCAGCACTCATTGCTGGCATAACACAATCCATGATCCGAAGCATATGGTATGTGGACCTCAATTTTCACTCTTGCTTTGGGCCCTGCAAACATTACTGGTGAGCAGGGAGGTAGTTAGGGTGTCTAAGGAAGGGCATTTTGAACAATAGGTTTGAACTTGTATCATACTGTACCTGTTGTTCTATAAGTTACATTTGTCACGCAACAATATATCTCAGATCATTTTATGTTAGCTCATGTGGATTAGCACATTCTTCTACATTGTCCTATAATCTCCAACTTATGGATATACCATACTTGAGATAGTCTATTTTTCTACTATACTAATGAACATTTAAAAGTTGTACCCAAATTTTCACTGTTGTGAATAATACTGCAGTGAACATTCATTTATCTGCCTGTTTGTACTAATGTTACAGTGTTATCTTTAAAGAAAATACTGAAAAATTGAGTTGCTGAGTCAGATGCTATGAGATATATATATATATATATTTAAGACAGGGTCTCACTCTGTCACCCAGGCTGCAGTGCAGTGGCACGATCTTGGCTCACTGCCACCTCTGCCTTCTCAGCTCAAGCGATCTTTTCACCTCAGCCTCCCAAGTAGCTGGGACTACAGGCATATGCCACCATGCCCGGCTAATTTTTGTAGAGATGGGTTTTTGCCATATTGCCCAGGCTGGTCTCAAACTCCCGGGCTCAAGCGATCCTCCTGCCTTGGCCTCCCGAAGTGCTGGTATCACAGGCATGAGCCACTGCATCTAGCCACATTTCTACAATTTTAATAGAGACTACCCAAGTGCTCTTCAGTTTTGCTGAACCAGATTATAGTCCCACCAGTAGTGTATGAGAGTATCTGTTTCCCCAAACCTCACCAATACTTGATATGACCAAAAATTTATTTTTAATTTTTACTTATGATCAGAATGAAAAATGACATCTCATTGCGTTTCTCCCTAGATATTTTAAATTATTTATCTATACATGGCTCATTTGTATTTTTCCTTATATTATGTAATAATATAATGAACTATGTGAACTGAAAACCTATGAATCAGCATATTGCTAGTAATTTACATCTTCCTGTTTCTCCCCATTCCTATCCCTCTACCTTTCCTGTTACATATCCAATATCCTGAATTTTATGTTTTTTCATTCCCTTGGTATTTAAAATAATTTAAGCACATATGTTTAAATAACATATGGCATAATTTTACTTATTTTTGCTCCTTGTAAAAAGGGCTATCCATACCATATATTGTCTTCTATAACTTACTTTCCCTCAACATTATTTACTTAAATTCATACATGTTACATACAGCTCAGTTCACTTGCTTTTTCATTTCCATATAATAGTTCATTAGGTGAATAAGATGTAATTTACTTATTCATTTTCCCATTCATAGACATCTGGATTACTTTTAGTAATTTGATGTTATTACTAGCAATACCCATGATGAACATTTTAAAATGTCTCCGGATATATGTGTTTCCCTTGCTGAAAAGTGAAATTGGTGGGACATAGGATATGCAAATATTCACATTCACAAGACAATAATAACAATGGCAAATTTGTTTCCAGAATAGTTGTAATAATTTACTCTCCCAGCAGCAATATATAAGAAATCTTGTTGACCTACACTTTCTAAATGTTCTACAATTTCTAAATGTTGAATTATATTATTAAATGTAATTTAATAATATAATTATAATATTAAATATAATTCAACATTTTGTATCGTCAGAATTTATTTTGCCAATTAAGTAGCTGAAAATGGTATCACTGTTCATTCCTGATTTGTATTTCCCTGATTGCTTGTGAACTCCATCATCTCTTCACATATTCATTCCACTTGTTTTCTTTTCTGTGATATGCTTATTTGTGTGTTTTCTCCTTTTTGCTATTAGGTTGTCTTTTTCATATTGCTTTGCAGAAATTCTTTATATATTCTCACTTCTATAATTCTTTCTTAGTTAAATGTGTTGCAAATATCATCTCCCAGTTTGCAGATTGTTGTTGTTTTTCACTTCTTAGGATATCCTTCATGAAAAAGTCTCTTCCTCTTTCTCTCCTTCCTTTCTCCTTCCTCCTCCCTCCTCCACCTCCTTCTCCTCTTCTGCTTCCCCCTCCTCCTTTTTTTTAAAAAGAGCATGCAAATAACTTTCTTTGGGTAAAAAGTGAAATTAAGAGATTCTGTGATCTGATTCGGGGACCTAACCAAATAAGAAAACTGACAGCTAAATGGCTGACTTACAAGTGAGCTTTTGGCCCGTATCACCAGTGTAACTTAGGATCAGTCTTTATTTCCTTTATTATTTTTCATTTTGAATGTTTAACTTGACCCAAATTATAAGTCATTGCCAAATTACTTTGGAAATATCCTTTGTCTTGATTGTGTTATTGCATATGGATGGTGCTCAAGATTATTAAAAATTAATTCAGATGTTTTCAATTTTGTGAAGAGATGGTGGATATTTCCTAGGCCATAATACAAAAGTGATTTGTGATCTAACTATTGGTTATCTTATAACTTTTTCTTTTTTATTGAGGTAAAAAACACATATCATAAACTTTATCATGCTATCCATTATTAAGCATATAGTTCAGTAGTGTTACGTATATTTACATTGTAGTGAAAGAGTTCCCCCGCACATGCATAGTCTCCCCCATTACTAGCACTTCCCAATAACTGATGAACCTACACTGATACATCATTATCACTCAGAGTCCATAGTTTATATTAGGGACCATTCTTAGTCTTGTACATCCTATGGACTTAGACAAATGTATAATGACATGTATCCACCATTATAGTATCAGACAGAAGAGTTTCACTGCCCTAAAAGTCCTCTGTTCTCGGCCTTTTCAACCTCTCTGCCCTCTAATCCCTGGCAACTACAGATCTTCTTGCTGTCTCCATAGTTTTGCCTTTTCTAGAATGTCATATATTGGAATCATAAAGTTTGTAGCCTTTTCAGATTAGTTTCTTTCCCTTAGTAATATGCATTTAAGCTTCTTCCATGTCTTTTTTTTTTTTTTTCTTTTTTGAGACAGAGTCTCACTCTATTACCCAGGCTGGAGTGCAGTGGTGCAATCTCGGCAACCTCTGCCTCCCCAGTTCAAGTGATTCTCCTGTCTCAGCCTCCTGAGTAGCTGGGATTACAGGCTCCTGCCACCACACTCAGCTAATTTTTGTATGTTTAGTAGAGACAGGGTTTCACCATGTTAGCCAGGCTGGTCTCAAACTCCTGACCTCAGGTGATCCACGCATCTCGGCCTCCCAAAGTGCTGGGATTACAGTCTTCCATGTCTTTTACATGGCTTGATAACTCATTTCTGCTTAGCACTGAATAATAATCCATCATCTGGATATACCAAGTTTATTGTCCATTTTCCTAGTGAAGGACATCTTGGTTGCTGTACAACCCTCACATCCAACTGGACCATTTTGTAAGCTCTATTAGATTTACATCAGTTTTAGCTATTGTTCATCTGTTTCCACAAAAGTTGTTACAATTCCTTGGCCTTTCTAAATTTTTGTTCAACTGTTAGTTCTGTTTCTTAGCTTCATTTCAGAGGACACTGTATAAACCCTTTATCTTTAATTCTGACTATTTATTGTCCACGATCAAAACACACATAAATGGATTTTTTTTGTGTGTGTGAGATCAGGTCTCACTCTGTCACCCAGGTTGGAGTGCAATGGCACAATCTTGGCTAATTGCAACCTCTACCTCCCAGGCTCAAGGAATCCTCCCACCTCAGCCTCCTGAGTAGCTGGGACCACAGGCACGTGCCACCACACTTGGATAATATTTTTGTATTTTTTGGTGGAGACAGGGTTTTGCCCTGTTGCCCAGGCTGGTCTCGAACTCCTGAGCCCAGGTGATCCACCCACCTCGGCATCCCAAAGTGCTCGGATTACAGGTGTGAGCCACTGCACCCAGCCTGAATTTTTGAGATGTATAAAATACTGGCAAAATTTTTGATCTACACACTTTTAAACCATTAAGTTCAAGTATAATAACTCCTTACATCACTGTTAGTTTCCAATCCATGGGGCCTAGGAATTCTAGAACAAAAGACAATGAAGCAACCACTTTTTCAAAAAATGACAGAAAATGAGTAAATAAAGTCATAGGATTCTACACAGTTGGAGAAATACAGAGAAAAAAACGCAAGATGGAAACTGGGGGAAATGCATGCCCAAGAACTCTATTTAGATGATCGCCTGTTATATATGTGGAGAAACCTGCACACCACCAAATGCAAATTGTGTTGCTCTTATAAGGGGAACAAACATTCATGGGTCAAAGAAGAAATTAGAGGTTTTAAACTGATATTGGCCGGGTGTGGTGGCTCATGCCTGTAATCCCAACACTTTGGGAGGCCAAAGCAGCCAGATCACGTGAGGTCAGGAGATCGAGACCAGCCTGGCTAACATGGTGAAACCCCCTCTTTACTAAAAATACAAAAATCAGCTGCGTGTGGTGGCAGGTGCCTGTAATCCCAGCTACTTGGGAGGCTGAGGAAGAAGAATCACTTGAACCTGGGAGGTGGTGGTTGCAGTGAGCCGAAATGGTGCCACTGCACTCCAGCCTGGGCAACAGAACAAGACTCCAGCTCAAAAACTAACAAAAATCCCCCAAAAACCCCCAAAACTGATATGGTTAGGCTTTGTGTCCCTACCCAGATCTCATCTTGAATTATAATCCCCATAATCCCCAGGTGTTGAGGAAGGAACCAGGTGGAGGTGATTGGATCATGGGGGCAGTTTCCCCATGCTGTTCTTGTGACAGTTCTCACGAGATCTAATGGTTTTATAAGAGGCTGTTGCCCCTTCACTCTGCCACTCTTCTCTCAGCAGGCTACTCTAGATCTCTTGAACTTTCTAGCTAATCAAGGGTACAAGGCATCTAGGTCAAAGGCCCAGCTTTGCCTACAGCAGGTCAAATATCTAGGCCTAATCTTAGCCAGAGGAACCAGGGCCCTCAGCAAGGAAAGAATACAGCCTATACTGGCTTATCCTTGCCCTAAGACATTAAAACACCTGCGGGGGTTCCTTGGAATCACCGGCTTTTGCCAACTATGGACCCCTGGATACAGTGAGATAGCCAGGCCCCTCTATACTCTAATCAAGGAGACCCAGAGGGCAAATACTCATCTAGTAGAATGGGAACCAGAGGCAGAAACAGCCTTCAAAACCTTAAAGCAGGCCCTAGTACAAGCTCCAGCTTGAAGCCTTCCCACAGGACAAAACTTCTCTTTATACATCACAGAGAGAGCCGGGATAGGTCTTGGAGTCCTTACTCAGACTCGTGGGACAACCCCACAGCCAGTGGCAAACCTAAGTAAGGAAACTGATGCAGTAGCAAAAGGCCGGCCTCACCGTTTAAGGGTAGTTGTGGCGGTGGCCGTCGTAGTGTCAGAGGCTATCAAAATAATACAAGGAAAGGATCTTACTGTCTGGACTACTCATGATGTAAATGACATACTGGGTGCCAAAGGAAGTTTATGGCTATCAGACAACCGCCTACTTAGATACCAGGCGCTACTCCTTGAGGGACTGGTGCTTCAAATACGTATGTGTGTGGCGCTCAACCCTGCCACTTTTCTCCCAGAGGGTGGGGAACCAATCGCGCATGACTGCCAACAAATTATAGTCCAGACTTATGCCACCGAGATGATCTCTTAGAAGTACCCTTAGCTAATCCTGACCTTAATCTATATACCGATGGAAGTTCATTTGTGGAGAATGGGATACGAAGGGTAGGTTATGCCATAGTTAGTGATGTAACCATACTTGAAAGTAAGTCTCTTCCCCCAGGGGCCAGTGCCCAGTTAGCAGAACTAGTGGCACTTACCTGAGCCTTAGAATTGGGAAAGGGAAAAAGTATAAATGTATATACAGATAGCAAGTATGCTTATCTAATCCTACATGCCCATGCTACAATATGGAAAGAAAGGGAGTTCCTAACCTCTGGGGGAACCCCCATTAAATACCACAAGGAAATTATGGAGTTATTGCATGCAGTGCAAAAACCCAAGGAGGTGGCAGTCTTACACTGCCAAAGCCATCAAAAAGGGGAAGGAGAGGGGAGAACAGCAGCATAAGTGTCTGGCAGAGGCAGGGAAATACCAGCAGAAAGGAAAGAGATAAAGCGACAGAAAGTCAAAGAGAAAGAAAGAGAAAGAGAGAGACGAAGTCAAAGACAGAAGGAAAGAGAGAGATAGAAGTAATCAAGAAAAAACAGCATATCCTATTCCTTTAAAAGCCAGGGTAAATTTCTGTTTACCCAGCCAAGGCATATTCTTCTTATGTGGAACTTCAACCTATATCTGCCTCTCAGACAGTCTGCAAGAAATAATCAAATCTATCTTTACTCTACAATCCCAAATAGACTCTTTGGCAGCAGTGACTCTCCAAAACCGCCAAGGCCTAGACCTCCTCACTGCTGAGAAAGGAGGACTCTGCACCTTCTCAGGGAAAGAGTGTTGTTTTTACACTAACCAGTCAGGGATAGTAAGAGATGCTGCCCGGCATTTACAGGAAAAGGCTTCTGAAACCAGACAACACCTTTCAAACTCTTACACCAACTTCTGGAGTTGGGCAACATGACTTCTCCCCTTTCTAGGTCCTGTGACAGCCATCTTGCTATTACTTGCCTTCGGGCCCTGTATTTTTAACCTCCTTGTCAAATTTGTTTCCTCTAGAATCAAGGCCATCAAGCTATAGATGGTCTTACAAATGGAACCCCAAATGAGCTCAACTAACAACTTCTACCTAGGACACCTGGACCGACCCACTGGCCCTTTCACTGGCCTAAAGAGTTCCCCTCTGGAGGACACTACAACTGCAGGGCCCCTTCTTCACCCCTATCCAGCAGAAAGTAGCTAGAGCTGTCATCGGCCAATTCCCAACAGCAGTTGGGGTGTCCTGTTTAGAGGGGAGATTGAGAAGTGAAGCCAGCTGGACTTACTGGGTCGAGTGGGGACTTGGAGAACTTTTCTGTCTAGCTAGAGGATTGTAAACACACCAATCAGCACTCTGTGTCTAGCGAAAGGTTTGTAAACGCACCAATCAGCACTCTGTGTCTAGCTAAAGGATTGTAAATGCACCAATCAGCACTCTGTAAAATGGACCAATCAGCACTCTGTAAAATGGACCAATCAGTGCTCTGTAAAATGGACCAATCAGCAGGATGTGGGTGGGGCCAAATAAGGGAATAAAAGCTGGCCACCTGAGCCAGCAGCGGCAACCCACTTGGGTCCCCTTCCATGCTGTGGAAGCTTTGTTGTTTCGCTCTTCACGATAAATCTTGCTGCTGTTCACTCGTGGTCCACACTATCTTTATGAGCTGTAACACTCACTGTGAGGGTCTGCAGCTTCATTCCTGAAATCAGCAAGACCGTGAACCCACCCGGAGGAACAAACAACTCTGGATGTGCCACCTTTAAGAGCTGTAACACTCACTGCAAAGGTCTGCGGCTTCACTCATGAAGTCAGTGAGACCACGCACCCACCGGAAGGAAGAAACTCTGGACACATCTGAACATCTAAAGGGACAAACTCTGGACACACCATCTTTAAGAGCTGTAACACTCACCACGAGGGTTCACAGCTTCATTCTTGAAGTCAGTGAGACCAAGAACGCACCGGAAGGAACCAATTCCAGACACAATGATTGTAAGTTTTCCCAGGCCTTCCCAGCCATGCAGAACTGTGAGTCAATTAAACCTCTTTTCTTTATAAATTACCCAGTCTCGGGCAGTTCTTTATAGCAGTGTGAGAATGGACTAATACATAAACATTTAGTGTGAAAAACTAAAATATGGAAGAGAGTTTTAAGAAGACCTAGAAACAGGGTATCATCTTTAAAATCTCTAAATTTTGCACATAATATAGATATTTGAGAAACTGAATTAGTTCCTTCTTTGGAAGTCATTGCAGTACTTTCTTAGTTCCAAAGTTTGCTTAATGTTTCATAATCTGTGGCCTTTACTTTTTTAAACTGTCAGATGCTCCATGGATGGTATAAGTACTCCTTTACCAAGCTTTCAGGGTACTGATACAGAAATGACTGAAGGAGCAGCCAGAGGGTGGAAAATGCTACCAGGAGGAACTTAAAAGAACAACAGAGCCAGAAAGTCAAGCTCAGACAAAGTCAAACAGAAAAAGGCAACATTAAATGCTGGAAACACCAGTTAGAAATACACTTTTGATGGGGTTAGTGGCAAAATCTAAGTAATTCAGAGCTGGAAAGACATGTATAGTAATTGGCAAGATTCAAGATAACTCTGATGTACCCTTGGCTCATTTTCATCAGCCAATGAACTACCTAAAAGGTAAAAACTGATAATAGACACCAAGCTTAGTATATAATAAATAGTCAATAAATATTGTCTTCCCTCCCACTGCCATCTCTAGGTCATCAGAGAAGCTCTGTTCTTAATGTACAGCCATGTAGCATACAGTAGGTGGATGATTTAACTCTAACACAGACTGAAGTTCCATGTGTACGCACCTGATTGCCATAAGCATACAAAAAGTGGCTTCGGGGATGAAATACCATTCCAACGGGAGAAGAGAACGATGAAGGAAACCGAAAAATTGGAAATTTTGATTGTGGATTTGGTTCATTATTTCTCAGGGTGCTCACAGAGGCAATGGCAGTTTTCCTGACCTAGGTAAACAAAGAATGAGCAAGTCATAAGAATGTTGCCATTATTATTAGTCTGTGTTACAATTTTTAGAATTTCCTGTTACTTGTATTTTGATTAAGAGAGAGATACACTCACTAACACAACATAGAACTAGAAGGATTAGCAGTAATTGTTATCTCTTTACTTCACCACTCTGGCCCCTGCTACACTCCCATCTTATAGTTGTTGAAAATGAAGTTTAGGAGATTAAATAATTTGTTGAAAGTTCTATAATTAACAGCAAAGAGAGGTTTATTATAGAATCACTGCTGAACTTGTCAGACAAGACTCCGAAGCCCATGCTTATGACTATCATGCCAAAAGTGTGGATGCCTAAGCCACACCCCAGTTCTATTCAACCGTTATTTTAAAGGGGATCAGAAGATGACACCTCAAGCTGGGCGCAGTCTTCAGCTTAAAATTATCTTTATATAAAAGTGGTTTGTAATCTCAGCACTTTGGGAGGCCTACGTGAGAGGACTGCTTGAGCCTAGGCATTTGAGAACAGCCTGGTCAACAAAGTGAGACCCAACTGCACTAAAAAAAAATTAAAAATTAGCCAGGCATGGTGGCATGCACCTGTAGTCCCAGCTACTAATCAGGCCGAGGCAGAGGATGGCTTGAGCCAGGAGTTAGAGTCTGTGGTGAGCTATAATCACACCACTGCCCTCCAGCCTGAGTGACAGAATGAGACCGTCTCAAAAGAAAAAAAAAAGAGATATGAAACCACAAAATATGCCACTTTTGGCCAGGCACAGTGGCTTATGCCTGTAATCCCAGCACTTTGGGAGGCCGAACTGGGTGGATCAGTTGAGGCCAGGAGTTCGAGCCTAGCCTGGACAGACAACATGGCAAAACCCTGTCTCTACTAAAAATACAAAAATTAGCCGGCATGGTGGCACACACCTGTAATTTGGGAGGCTGAGGTGGGAGAATCTCTTGAACCCGGGAGGCAGAGGTTGCAGTGAGCCAAGATCGCTCCACTGCACTCCAGCCTGGGTGACAGGGACCCTGTCTCAAAACAGAAAAATGCCACTTTTATATAAAGATAATTTTAAGCTGAAGACTGTTGAGATTCAACAGATGCAGAGAAAAAACTTTGGAGCCTTTTGTGTCTGACTAAAAGCAGGAACTGCTGGGAAATGAGGCTGACAGAAATTCCTCTTTGGGGCAGATCTACTCCTAGAAGGAAGAATGTAAATAAAACCTGTCCCAAATCCCTTCTCCAGAGGAGTTTCATAGCCCTGAATGAGAAGGAAAGACCACTCATACCTGGATTTACAAACATTATCAAAAACATTCATATCTGCTGGCCAGGTGCTGTGGCTCATGCCTGCAATTCCAGCACTTTCGGAAGCCAATGTGGGTGGATCACTTGAGGTCAGGAGTTCAAGGCCAGCCTGGCCAATATGACAAAACCCCATCTCTACTAAAAAGTACAAAAATTGGCCAGGTGTGGTGGCAGGCACCTGTAATCCCAGCTACTTGGGAGGCTATGGCAGGAGAATCGCTTGAGCCTGGGAGGCAGAGGTTGCAGCGAGCCGAGGTTGCAGTGAGCCGATCTTGCACCATTGCACTCCAGCCTGGGCAGCAGAGCAAGACTCCATCTCAAAAAAGACCCAAAAAACCAACAAACAAAAAAAATCGTCTCTCCTGTTTGCTGTCCTGAAAACCCATTTATCTTTTTTTTTTTTTTTAAAAAAGCAATTTGTTTTTCCATAAATGGTTTTCTCCCTCTCCCCTTCACCTATTAAGATGGTACCTAACCTCCACATTTTAACCTAATCACTGAGTTTCCCATGTGTGCACATGCAGATAAACTGTTTTCTCCTATTAATCTTTTTTTTTTTTGGTTTAATTTGCAAGGCTCCAGTCATTGAACATAAGAAGGTGGAGGAAAGAGTTTTTTCCTTCCCTACAATCTTGACAATAGGGGCCGAACTTACGGTTTTATTTGTTTGTTTGTTTGTTTTCTTAGACTGGGTTTTGCTCTGTCAGCTCGCCTGGTGTGCTAGAGTGCAGTAGTGCCTCACTGTGGTCTTGAAATCCTGGCCTCAAGCCTCCTGCCTCAGCCTCCTGAGTTGCTGGGATTACAGGCATGAGCCATCACAACTGTCAGTTTATGTGTTTTTTAATGGCTTTAAGAAGAATTCTAATTCACAGGTAGGGTTAAGGATGTTTGGAAGAAAAAAATATAGATCTGTGGCAATTACTTCCATTTTTTTTCTGTTTAACCATTTTATGGAATCTTAAATTTATATAGAAAAATCCCAGCTTATATTCTTTAGAGAATTAGCAAGGGAGAATCACTGTGCATACAGCATCATGTTTTCCATTTTCATCAAAATGAATGACAATCAGGTGAGAAATCTCTAAAGTGTCAAGCTATATTATTGATCTTAAATAATTTTGCTGTAGCCAATTTTATAGGTTCTATTGCCAGACATAACAAGAACTTGAAAATAACTTTTGCTAAGGTAAATTTTTATTGTTGTCATGTCGAGATAAATTCCCTCTGGGATATAAGGCCTACCTTGTTATAGAAGAGGTAAACTCCAGTACCATGCTCTTGGTCAACAAGAAATGTTAGCACAGTTGGAAGAATTTTTATTCCTTTAAAAATGTGAGGTAAGCAGGGTATCCATTCAAGAAATGGTTCCTGACTATAAAAACAAGAGCTTGACTATAAAAAAAGGAGGGAAAAATTAATGCTGTTTTTGAAATATAAGTTCTAATTCTCTTAGTGAAACTAGCCCAATTGTTCACAGAAGTAATATTTACAGTTTTTTGAACAAACAGAAATTAACCCTCCCTCCCTGGTCTTAAAACCCACTGGTCTTTAAACTCCCTGGTCTTAAAACCTACATTTGTCTCATCTGAATTCCTTCTTTAGGAAATCGACCCTTGGGCAAGAAACTTGACCTTTAGGCAAGGAACTGAAACTCAACAGATCACCACATCCAGATAATGAGAAGTCAGACTCCTCATCCATCATGATTGCTTCCTCACCCATCTCTAATTCCTGTTTTCCTACTTTCCTTTCGGTGTAAATCCCCCAAGTTTACTCAGAGAGACAGGTTTGAGATTTTTATCTACCATTCTCCTTGGCTGCAGCACCCGATTAAAGCCTTCTTCCCTGGCAATACTTGTTGACTCAGTGATTGGCAGTCTATACAGCAAGCAGCAGGACCTAGACTGAATTCCTGGTGTTTTAGTAACAGTAGAAAAATAAATTAACAACCATCGTGTTGCTCTGACTGATGACAATTGTTTTTTTAAAAAATCCTTAATGTGGCTGGGTTTGGTGGCTGATACCTGTAACCCTAGCACTTTGGGAGGCCAAGGGGGGTGGGTCATGAGGTCAAGAGATTAAGACCCTTCTGGCCAACATGGTGAAACCCCATGTCTACTAAAAATACAAAAATTAGCTGGACGTGGTGGAGCATGCCTGTAGTCCCAGCTACTTGGGATGCTGAGGCAGGAGAATCGCTTGAACCTGGGAGGCAGAGGTTGCAGTGAGCCAAGATCATGCTGCTGCACTCCAGCCTGGAGACAGAGCGAGACTCCGTCTCAAAAAAAAAAAAAATCCTTAATGTCTGTGCGTCTCTTCTGAGGGATATGAGCCCAGAAAACATTGCAATGCATGTCTTTCTGGTACGAACTGTTTTTCTAGAATCATTGCTTAGGTCCTGATTAACATAATTAGGTAAGTACTAATAAACCCAAGTAGAAACACCACTGGGAGCAAAGAGTGATTGTGAAGCCTTTCAGTCTGTAGAATTGCCATTTTTTAGATTAATCACAATCCATGAAGTCATGCACAACAAAATTTCTTAACTTATAAAATATTCAGTATCATACCTCACTTAGGGTTCTGTTTCTCTCAAAGGTGACTGTAACATAATCAACTATAAAATAAATACAAGGGTACAGGAATTATGAGCACATCTGTATTTCTAAAACTGGAAGGGTTAGTCTTAATAGTCTTCATGAAAATCATAGAAATTATTTTTACAAGTAAACCTTATGGTAAATGAAAATAATAATAATAAGAGTTATGTATCATCAAGTAATGTACACTCAAATCTAGTTTTCTTATCCCTATTTCAAGTGTACCTATTGTCTCAGATTTAAGTTAGAATTTTTTTGTTTTAGGCCATTAACTTATATAAAGCAAACTTATCTTTATATTTTGTTCTAGTTTTATTTTATGTCATTTTATTGAATCTAGTTGTAACTGAGTAGCATAGATTCAAAATGAATTTTAAAACTTTTTTTATTCCTTTCTTGATTTTTGCCTTGAAAACATACTTTGGAACTTTGTTTCCCTCCCTTCCCACCCGACACTCCCTGCACTGCTAGCTTATCTAATTATGTTTCTGTTTAGAAGTTCCAGGGGCTAATTTTGAAACAAATAAGGCATGGAGACTCAGTTGTAAAATTCCAGAGATTACCTCAAGGAGGTTAGTCTACAACCTGGCCATCATGAAGATGACACCAGCCTATGCTCCAGGTGGACCACGATTAAAGATAGCCACTGGGACAAGACATACAGACCTTACACCCAGCATCATTCCTGCATGCCTCCCACCCCAAGATCCCCCTTCTAAACTCCTCTCCCCAGCCTAAAGTTTGGAATGGTCTTTTAAAGGTGTGAGCCTGGCCACTCTCCCTACTGCTAGCTTTTGGAATAAAAGTCACTTTCCTTTCACTGCATCTCATCCTTGTTCATTTGGCTTTATATGTGGCAAGCAGCCAAGCTTGCATTCATTACAAATTTGGTAGTCCATTTAGGGAGTCTGCATTTTGAGTGGTCTAGTCTGTCAATCTGGTTTGCAACGAGTGGGGCAATTGGCCACAGCCGTGTGCCAGGGCTTTCCTATTCATGCTACTGGATGGGACAAGAGTTGCTCATGAATACTAGCTGCTGCTGGCTAGCTGACCCTGCAGCTGGGGCTGTGGGCATTTTCCTGGCAGCTGCTGAGATACTTTAGTCTCAGGAAATTTCCCTTCTCTCCCTGTCATGGTGTTAGCTGCCTACTACACTTTGCTGATGCAGGGAAAGTGACATGTGAAGAAGTTGACAGACTTCAGAACTGGATAAGTCAACTGGAATGCACCCAGGTCTCCTCTGTCTCTTCTGTGGTAACACTTGAGCTCTGCTCCATTTGGATGTAGCTGCTTGTGACATTGTCTGGGCAGGTACACCATCTTTATCTGTGGTACCACTTGAGCTTTGTTCTGTTTTGACCTAGCTGCTCATGGGGCCATCTGAAGTTGAGACAAGGTTTCAGGACTTTTATCTAGTCCCCCTGATGGGGAATCAAGCTGGGAGTGCACCATCTGAATCTGTAACTGTGTATGTATGTGATCTACATTTGGGCCCTTATCTACTTGCAACTTTCTTTCCTTCTTTCTCTACCCTTTAAGGCAGCCTGTATAAGCCCCCCACTCAATCTAGGGATCCAACCCTGAAGTAGAACAACTTCTGTCACCCTGGCTCTTGGCTGGGTTGCTCTTTCTCGGACCCCAAAGTACTTCTCAGAGCTGTGCCAAATCTTATGGGGGAAAGAAGCATGTGAATTCTTCTATGGGTTGTCTAAATGGGCTTGTATCCCACTTATGGTTTTCAATGCTATTTGTCGGAAATACCTGGGATAAATGTTTAAACAGTTCCAACTCCAATTCTTTTGCCCTTTCTGTCCATTTGTTTTGCCATCTCATTTGTTGCCCTTCCATTACTGCTTACTGGGATTGCAGCAGGACCTGGACTTAAACTAAGGTTGATGTGCTAAAAAAAAGGCTATACTGGTCATTGCCAGTCATTAGCCTGTTGGGGAAATTAATTCTTTGACATCTTTGGCTCTCCTAACTGTGTGGCAAAATTTACACAGGCATGCCTATTGGTACCATCAACACTGGTTGTATAAAGTAAGGAGAATTCACCCAACTCCTGGCAATCTAGTTGCAGGGAATTATTGACACAGAGGCAAAAGCAAAGCATCAATATAGGCTGCTCCTCTGCTCACTAGAGGCCCCTGATTTTGTTATCCTCTTTGGGACTCCAGCTGGTTACATATTATGGTCCATTTCTGTGCACATTTTAAACTGATGGGCAAGTTATAGTAAAAAAAAAAAAAATCAGAGCTCACATGGTTAATTTGCAACTATAAAGTTAATCAGAGTTCTAAAGCTGTCTATCTTCTTTTTTTTTTTTTTTTTTTTTTTTTTTTTTTTGCCTGCCTTGAATCTGCTTTGAATCTGCTTTTACTAAGCCGTGGTGCTAAGACTCATTATTTATGTTCTAACTGAAATGTAAACATTGGAAACTCACTTGGAATGGAAGGAAAAAAAGGATAAAAGAGACTTTTAAAAACTAAACTGCCACATTAAATTTAAAGTAGTTTTTTCCAATTCTGTAAGGAATGTCAACGGTATGGAACCAAAAAAGAGCCCGTATAGCCAAGACAATCCTAAGCAAAAAGAACAAAGCTGGAGGCATCATGCTATCTGACTTCAAACTATACTACAAGTCTACAGTAACCAATACAGCATGGTACTGGTAACAAAACAGACATCTAGACCAATGGAACATAACAGAGACCTCAGAAATAACGCCACACATCTACAACCATCTCATCTTCCAAAAACCTGAGAAAAATAAGCAATGGGGAAAGAACTCCCTATTTAATAAATGGTGCTGGGAAAACTGGCTAGCTATATGCAGAAAACTGAAACTGAATCCCTTCCTCACACCTTATAGAAAAATTAACTCAAGATGGATTAAAGACTTAAATGTAAAACCCAAAGCCATAAAAATCCTAGAAGAAAACCTAGGCAATACCATTCAGGACATAGGCATGGGCAAAGACTTCATGATGAAAACACCAAAAGCAATTGTAACAAAAGCCAAAATTGACAAACAGGATCTAATTAAACTAAAGAGCTTCTGCACAGTAAAAGAAACTATCATTAGAGGGAGCAGGCAACCTACAGAATGAGAGAATATTTTTGTAATCTACCCATCTGACAAAGGGCTAATATCCAGAATCTACAAGGAACTTAAACAAATTTACAAGAAAAAAAAACAACCCCATCAAAAAGTGGGCAAAGGATATGAACAGACACTTCTCAAAATAAGACATTTATGCGGCCAACAAACATAAGAGAAAAAAGTACAGGCCGGGCGCGGTGGCTCACGCCTGTAATCCCAGCACTTTGGGAGGCTGAGGTGGGCAGATCACAAGGTCAGGAGATCAAGACCATCCTGGCTAATGCGGTGAAACTCCGTCTCTACTAAAAAAAATAGAAAAATTAGCCGGGCGTGGTGGCAGGCGCCTGCAGTCCCAGCTACTAGGGAGGCTGAGACAGGAGAATGGCGCAAACCCAGGAGGCAGAGCTTGCAGTGAGCCAAGATTGTGCCAGTGCACTCCACCTCTCTTAAAAAAAAAAAAAAAAAATCAAATCACTAATTGTTAAAAAACAAAATAAAAACACAAGAGATATCACTTACCCTGTCCAGGATCCCATTACTGGGTATATACTCAAAGAGAAATAAATCATTCTACTATAAAGGCACATGTGCATTTGGGCCCTTATCTACTTGCTACTTTATTGCAGCACTAGTTACAATAGCAAAGACATGCAACCAACCCAAATACCCATCAATGATAGACAGGATAAAAAAAATGGGTACATGTACACCATGGAATACTATGCAGCCCTAAAAAGGAAGGAGATCATGTCCTTTGCAGGGACATGAACGAAGCTGGAAGTCATAATCCTCAGGAAACTAACGCAGGAACAGAAGAAAACCAAACACCACATGTTCTTCCTCATAAGTGGGAGTTGAACAATGAGAACACATGGACACAGGGAAGGGAACAACACACACCAGGGCCAGTTGGCGGGTGGGGGGCAAGGGGAGAGAGAGCATTAGGACAAATAGCTAATGCATGTGGGGCTTAAAACCTAGATAATGGTTGATAGATGCAGCAAACCACCACGGCACATACATACCTTTGTAACAAGCCTACACGTTCTGCACTTGTATCCTGGAACTTAAAGTAAAATAAAAATAAAAATAAAAAACAAAACTGAACTGCCATAGATACTGCTTTACCCAAATATTGGTCCATTGCCTTTCTTTGATTACCTACTAAGGCAAACAAAGTTCAGCCATGTGAACAGATTCCAATTTTGTCACGAAAATAATTCAGATCCAGCTATCTTTTATAAAATGATGAGATTATATTGCTATCTTGTGGCTAGAATTCTAAGGTAAAAGCTATTGGATATTTGTGTGTGTGCATATACATGTTTAGATATGTTTATGTGATGTTGATGTATTATGTGATGTGTCACATCTGGCACGCTACCAAGCTGGCTTATGAGTAAATGAGTACTCATAAATGAAATCCAAAAGCTCTTCAAGTTCACATGCATCTTTGATAAATAAAACTGGTTTTAAATATGATTAATAAAATTAACATAGAAATGTCTTCAGAAGTGTCAGCATACATTTTTGTCTGAGTTTACTGATTAGCTATGTTTTGTATTCGCCTCTGCTAGATATATTAAGCTGTCTGGATTTGGCATAAGAGTTATAAGGCTATAAACCCAGCCAAAAGCAGAATGATCTTTGTTTGTATGATTTTTTTTGATAAATAAGACTAATTTAATATTGGTGGTTCAATAAAAACAGCTGAATCTTCTAAGTTGTCAGCAAAATGCCCATGTGTTTAACTTTAAGGTTCTTAGGTGAACCCCTGATGTTTACAAGCTTTAAAAATTGTTAACAGGAAAATAACTTTAAATGATGACTAGTGCTGTCTAATATCTCAGTTTTCAAAAGTAATCTGGATAAATGATTAAAAATGAAAAAAATCAAATACATGTAAATGGGGTAAATGTTTGCAGGTAAACTTTTTATGAAATTTAAAATCTTAAAATTATTTTGGATGCTCATTTGGATGTCTGGGTCATTTCCAACTAAAAAAGGGTTATGATGTGGGAAAACATGTTTATAAACCTTGTAGAATTATTTCATCTATAAAATGTTAACATCTGATAAACAGTTCAGGATTTCTTGCTTCCTAAGCTTTCACTAAAGTTTAAAGTTATTAAAAATAAAAATACTAGTTAATATATAATTCTATAAGTTGTGTTCTTATTAAAATAATTTTGTATGAGAAAATATCTTATATGGTAAATTTCTGTCCTAAAGTAAAATGGTTGTTTAGGAAAGAGATAATATAGGACAAGATAGAAAGTCTAAGCATGCCATAGATGGCCTATGTCATATGCCATATTCATGGATGGCCTATGTCAGATGTAAGATTTTACATCTTATCAAGATAATTTCTATGTTATCTTTATTAGATTTTTGATAGCTTAAAAAACCTGAGATTTAAAAGGGTGAAGGCTTTTACAGCCACATAACCTTCTATGTTGCCCTTAAAGTCTTTTGATTATCACTTTGGTTAGATGAATAACTATTGTTTTGCAATGACCTATCATTCTATTTTGACCAAATGTTTTGAGCCTTTTAACATCTTTCACAAATGTCCTCAAAATCAAATCCTAAACTAAATCTCTGACTTATTTCTTGGGCTCATCAAAGCTATAAAAATTAATCAATGCAAGTCTGTAAATCTTTTTATGGCTGCCAGTCAGGTCATAGACTCCAGTATTACCATCTCCAGCCTCTTGAAAAGGTCCTTAACAGGTGCTATTAACTAATCCATGTGCTGTTAAGTTACAGGGCTTTGACTCCCAGATGGGCCTATCTCATCTAAAGAACATGCTGACTCTGCCAGTATCTGATACCAATCTCAAGTCAACCACAGCCTCATCTTTAGATCCAGACAAAGGTGACAATCAAAGTATACTGCCTTAATAGGACACAGTACAAGCCTGTATTAAAAAACATTAAGATTCATTTACTAATTTTGCCCCATCTGAATTAATATAATTTATTCTGTGCCTTACTTCTAAATAATTTAAATGTGTAGCTACCTGTGAGCTTCCTTTCCTGTCATTCTCAGAATGAGGCAAGGCTTATGACCATTTTGTTTGAAATGTTGCCAATTATGTTTTACTTTACCTCCAAAATTGAAACTATCCAATCTTTCTAGGCCCAGGGACTATTGCAGAAGTGGTGGTCATGTGATATTATAAGGGCTGGTTTTGAGGCATAAACTTAGTTCAGAACCTCCAAATCAAGGACAGGCACACAGATGCCTAAACAGCTAAACAAAATGCTTGTGTTTTGTATAACTAATTGCTACAAGCTAAGATTATAGTAGCCCAATGCATAAATTATGTACATAAGTCAATCTTATAACTTTGTTTTTGGCTTTTGGTTAAGGGTTAATGAGTGCCTGCCCTCCTCCATTCTAATCTGACCTGAAATGTTTAATTGGCTCTAAGCCTTTTGACTCTAAGTTCCTTGGCCATAGGTGTCCCACTGGAGGGCATGATGGACCTGGGACAGGTAGTCACACCACCCCAGCATTAGTATGGGACAAAGTAAAACTTGGCCATTGATACTGCCTCTGGCATATCTTTACCAAAAAAGAGGAAATATAAACCAAAAAATAAAATACTGAGTCCCCTACCAACTGAACAAACCCTCCCCCTTGGCCAAGGGAACCCCAAGAAAAACCCTTAAAAACTTAATTCCCAGCCATGATGGGATGGAAAGTCAGGCATGCCTTATTATATTCCCTCCATTTTATGATTTAGACACTAAAATTGACCACTATTAATTATCATAAGACTGACAGAACAGGTTTTTTATGGCAATAAGCTATCAAATTATAAACAGGACCTAAGCCCATGCCAGACAAGGATTAAGTCTCCCCACAAGATAAACAGAGTCATATGTTACATGTGTGTTCGTTCAATATGCATGTGTCAGGACCACTTTCATAAATATTCACAGGTCCTCTATAACTTGTTCAATTGGTATGTTTAGCCAACCTTTCATCATGTCCCCACAGGACCCCTGAGTATAATGGACAATGGAGAACAAACTTACTTTCTTATTGATATGGGGGGCTACATATTCTATAGTTAACATCTGCCTATCCTCTGATTCAGAAAAGACTGTGATGGTTACAGGAATGTCAGGGCAAATTGTGACTCACCCCTTCCTACAACTTGTAGATTGTCATCTTAAAGACCACAATGACAGGAAAAACTAAAGAGATAAACCACACTCTAAAAAAATCACATTGCCAAAATATGTCAAGAAAGTAATTTGACTTTGGATGAATTTTTCCCATTGCCTTACTCTGAGTCAAGGTAACACCCCAAAGTGGGAGCAGGTTTAACTCTTCTGAGATTGTTTATGGGAGACCCTCCTTGGGAGTCCCACCTTTAGACCTAATAAAAGAATTAAGAATTAAACAATACATACACCAGTAGGGCAGACATTACTAACCATGCATCAGTTTTCTGCTTCCAGGTCCTCATACCCTAGAGGTGAGCCCCTTCACCCTTTCCACCAAGAGTTAAGGTACTGCTAAAAAGTCTTGGAAAAAAACAAGGACCTGACCGGCAGCTAGTCAAAAATGGATGGGACTTATGATGCACTGCTGACCATGCATTCATCTGTCAAATTGGCTGGAATTAAACCTGGATACATCACACTCAGGTGAAGGCTCATCCTCAACCTGATACCTCAGACAAGCAGCCTGCCTGTTCATGTGTGCCAAGAAAATACCTAAAGCTGTATTAAAGAAAAAACATCACACAGATAAGTACTATCCTTTTCTTAACATGAACTTCTTAACAAGTTTTGTAGTCATGAATACATTATTTATCTCTGCTGAAACTAACCTTTTTGCTGAATGGTGGCTTCCCTCCAGAATAGAACAGACTGCTGGGTCTGTGGGGAATTGCCCTTTCTTCCACTGCAGGCTTGCCATGGTGCATGCAAGCCACCAACCTAAGTACTTGGAGTCATTTCTATACCTGGTATGGGGCAAATTCACCCATTTCCCTTTCATGGCCATAACTCATCTCATCATAAGCCTCATGAATTTCCTACTTGCCAGGAAATCAGGAAACATGTTTTTCAACTAAGTTGCAAGCAGATCAATGTCATCTCCACCTTGGCATATGCTGTACACAATGGTGTCAGATGGCTGACAGAGGTACAAATACAGGTAATAGGTCAAGCACCACTGTGCACTGAACACCACAACCGCAGCACACCTCAAGCTAACACCTGTAACATGGGATGGTTACCTCCCCAGCAATGTAATCAAACTCTTCAACTGACTAGCAATTATATGGCTGGGGTAGCAAAACAGCTCCTTCTCACATGGAGCCAACCCTTCCCCCTGGGGCTGGCTATGGGCCTGTGGCACTCACAGTTGGCCCTTCCTACCCTTTGATTGGACTGGCAGATGCATCTGGGAGCACCCTTACCTACCAGGATGAATCCTGTTCCATCTAGACTCTGCCTGCCAACTGGGAAAGCACAAATACCAGACACCACTGTCAAAAATGTGCATCCTGGTGGTTTTACCCACTAGCCATCTTTTTCCCCCAGGCAGTGACCATGGTGTAGAATTGCAAGTAGAGGCCCTGGCTAAGCATATGGCTGCTGCCTTTAATAACACCCACCATGCCGTCACTCTTCTTACTGAAGAAACTTCCAGAGTAGGCAAGTGGCCTTACAAAACTATATGGCTGTAGATATCCTGACTGCAGCCTAAAGCGGCACTAGTGCATTAAGACTGTTGTCTATATATACTAGATTATTCTTACAATATAACCTAACCTGTGCATGCATTGGATACTCATATTCTGCTATAGATACCTTCTCCCAATAACGGATTGGTTTAGTCAGCCCCTTAGTGCATGGAAGACTTTTATATATAGCACAATTGGTATTTTGCTCATTGTCCTCTTCGGCTGCTGTGGATTTTATTGCTGTTGTATACTCTGCACAAGGATGCAGGAAAGATGTTCTCAGAAATTCCTATGTCCCTGCATCATAATGCTCCTGCAAATTCCTACTGCAAGTCTAGGAACTCGAGAATATTTCCAACTCCAGGTGGACAAATTCCATTCTGGTACCTCCTAACTATGGCCCTTCTCAGCAGGAAGTAGCCAGATCAACAATGCCACCCATTTTCCATAGAAATGGAATGGAATTTCACAATGGAAAGTTGCAACTGAGTGGCTTAGGTTAAAAATGCATTTTTGAAACTGTTTTTTCTTTTCTTGCTTTTAGCCTTGAAAACATACTTTGAAATTCTTGGTTTCCCTCCCTTCCCACCTGACACTCCCTTGCACTGCTGGCTTATCTAATTATGGGATTGCTTAGAAGTTCCAGGGGCTAATTTTGAGACAAATCAGACATGGAGACTCAGCTGTGAAATCCCAGAGATTACCTCAAGGAGGTTAGTCTACAACCTGGCCATCGTGAAGATGACACCAGCCTATGTTTCAGGTGGAGCATGACTCAAGATAGCCACTGGGACAGGACACACAGACCTTGCACCCAGTATCACTCCTGAATGCCTCCCACCCCAAGTTCCCCTTTTTAAACCCTTCTCCCCAGCCTAAAGTTTGGAATGGTCTTAAAAGACCATTCCAAAGGCTGAGCTTGCATTCAGTTACACATATATGTAAAAGTCTCTTAATACAGTATATCTTTAACCAAAATTTACCTTCAAAGTGCTCTCTGTTAGCAAAACATCTTTCATTATACCACAATTTTCCTTTCACATAGTCAACCTACATAAATAAATAAAATATCACTTAGCCAATATGTAGACTTAAGATATCTTAAGATATAAGATAGAAAAAACTAAAAAATTTCAAAGGTTGATAGTTCAGGAATGTGAGGCAAATAAAGAGACAAAAATTATATGCAAATAAAATAAAAGATTGTAGAATGAGGACAAGAAACAGGAACATACATTTTGAACAATGCACAAAAAAAGGCATAAAGAGAAAAGAAATCACACATGAATTAGCGTATGTTAATGGAGGATGCCCTTGTCTATGAACTGTCTTTCAGAAGCTACCAGAAGCCATTAGTCTTTCAGCACAGTTATAATGGGTCACATGTTTATCTTTTATTCCTCATTAGTGGCAGCTGGGTTTAAGGAGCGTTCCCAGAAGCCTGACAGCAGCAAGAAGCAACAGGAAAAAGGTTTTGAAAATTGGTCATGAGAGACAAGCTTCAATATACTGAATGTGTTGGATATAAATGTTGGATATTAATTAAATGCAACAGTTTGAGATTATCTTATTATAGGAAGATTCTGACCTTCAAATTTCTGTTGGGATGTAAGAAAGACTTTCTTACATTTTTATAGACTAATAATAAAATCTGTATAATCTGTGTGCAAAAGCCTTTGCTGATATCTAATGATAAAACTTGAACACATGAGGAGACACTTCTTTTTTTTTTTAAATTGAGAAGGAGTCTTACTCTGTTGCCCAGGCTGGAGAGCAGTAGCATGATTTTGGCTCACTACAAACTCCACCTCTCAGGTTCGAGTGATTCTCCTGCCTCAGCCTCCTGAGTAGCTGGGATTATAGTCACACGCCACCATGCCTGGCTAATTTTTTTTTGTATTTTAGTAGAGACAAGGTTTCACCATGTTGGCCAGGCTGGTCTCGAACTCCTGACCTCAAGTGATCCACCTGCCTCGGCCTCCCAAAGTGCTGGCATTATAGGTGTGAGCCACTGTGCTGACCGAGGAGTCACTTTATTTATTGATTGATTGATTGACATGGGGTCCTGGCTCTGTCACCCAGGCTAGAGTGCAGTGGCATGATCGTAGCTCACTCCAGCCTCAAACTCTTCAGCTTAAGCAATCCTCCCGCCTCAGCCTCCCAAATAGCTGGGACTACAGGTGTGCACCACCATGCCTGGGTAATTTTTTAATTTTTTGAGGGAAAGGAGTCTCACTATATTGCCCAGGCAAGTCTAGAGCTCCTGAACTTAAGCAATTCTCCTTTGGCTTTGTAAAGCACTGGGACTATAGGCATGAGCCACTATGCCCGGCCGCCAATGAAGTTTTTTAAGTATCTACATTGTGCCATGTACTGTGCTGAGATTTTTCATATGTAATGTTACTTAATCACCTCATTTCTAAGAGGTAGATATTGTTATGCTCATTTTAAAATGAAGAAATTGAGGTCCAGAGAGTTATACAACTTGTTCAAAATTTTATGTTACACGGCTTAGTCCAAAATTTGAATCTAGTCTGTCTTCATTTATTCACTCACTGACTCAATAAATATTCATTGAGACTGCCTATGTGCAAGGCCGTGTGGTAACTTATCAGGATAAAATAGTAAATAAGATAGATCTTGACTGGAACCTAAAATCTTGTGAGGCTAGTCTGGGGGCTCAACAGACAAAATAGGGTGATAATGATAGGAATTTGTGCTGAGAACTTGGAGCATGCACAGGAGGAGCACCTTGGTGGTCAGGGAGGGATTTCTGAAGAATGAGTTGAAATCCTCTAAGTGAAATAGGAGGAAGCAGTGCATGCTAAGTAGACAAAACATGTTATGCAAAGGAGTCGAGGTGTGAGAAATGTTAGCACATTCAGGGAAGGTGAGTGGTTTAGCATGGCCAGGCAGGATGGCTGCAGGTAGAGGCAGGCACACTCAGGTTGAAGCAGTAAGCATTTTGTGTGTCACAAGAATTTTAATTTTATCCTTAAAGAAGTGATCCATATTCCTTGCTGTTGCCACTAAACAGATTTTGGTGGATAACTAACAGATTTTATCTCATGCCAAATCCCCAATTTAGGGATCTTATACTTCCTATTACCTTTGACTGGAAATGCTCTGTCAAAATAATTATTCCAAGTTACTCAAGTTTCTGCTTAAATTTCATCTCTTTGAAAAGGCCTGCTTTAATCACCCTATTTAAAACAGAATATTATCTTCCCCTCACTCTTTCTCTTACTCTGCTTTAATTTCAACAAGCACTTATTACTATCTAAAATCACATTATGTATTTGTTTGTGTATTTTTTAATGGTCTAGCCCCCTCAGTAGAATGTTAAGCTACATGAAAGTAGGGACTTTGTCTTGTTCACTATGGAATCATCCTTGTCTGAATAAGCATGGAATATAGGAAGTGCTCAACAAATATTTGTTGAATGGATGAGATTTACTGAATGAATAAATCATTAAGTATTCACTCGTTCGACTACCTGCCTAAACACCCACACACATCTCATTCTGAACATCTTTGCTTCAATCATTAGTAAAAGAGGTCTTATTTAAAGATAGATCCTTATACTCTTAAAAATAATTTCACTTTTTCCCTTCCCTCTACTTCCCAATCCCAGCACCTTTCTACCTTTGGAACACTGTATTTCCCCTCTCCCTCATCACTATCAACCATCCCTGAGTTTTACTAAGATATTTTAGTTTAATAGGACTTATTATAATATCCTTGCTAATTGTAAAAACTTCCATGAAGAGCAATTCGTGATTATTTTTTAATATTGCATAAGTATTTATCCCTTGATCTCCCAATCAAGTTCTAGGATGTATTGTATCTATATGTCTGGACACATAAAATTTCTAGGTACAAAATTATTCATGGCAGCATTGTTTGTAATAGCAAAATATTGGGAAATTACCCAAGCATCCAGCAATGGATGATAATTTAAATAAACTCTGGTTAGTTCATACAATGGAATACTTGTAGCTGTAAAAAAGAAACAAAAAAGAAAAGGAGGCTATTCTCCTTTCACTAATACGGATTTTTTTCTATGATAATTATTGATAAGTGAAGAAAATAATTTAGCATACTTTGTATATAGTATAATAAAAGGCAGAAAAGTATATATATTCATAATTATTTGAATTTCCATTAGAAAACACTGAAAAGATATAAAATAAAAAAAGATTACCTGCAAGGGACAGGGAAAAAGTCAGGGTAAATACAGAGAGAGGTGGGATAGAGACTTCTCAGTCTATATCTTTTTGTAACTTTTTTAGTTTTTAACTATGTGAATGTATTACCTATTTGAACGTCATAATTTTTAGGTGTTGAAAATTCTCATTTCCCTTGCAACATGTCCTTTCTTGCTATAGGCTGTATGAGAGGGAGGTGGGGCCTTTGGGAGGTGATAAGGTGAATGGAATTAGTACCCTTATTTGATGTGGGGGTGATTCAGTGAATCAAGTTAGTCCTCTTATAAAAGAGAACCCAGGGAGATCCCTTGCCCCTCTGCCATGTGAGGACACAGTGAACAGATGGCTGTCTACGAACCAGGAAGGCAGCCTTCACCAGACACTGAATTTGCCTGTGCCTTTATCTTGGACTATCTAGGCTCCAGAACTGTGAGAAATAAATTTCTGTTCTGTATAAGCCACCCAGTCTATGGTAATTTTGTTATAGCAGCCCACATTGGCTAAGATGTCTCTGTTCAAAAATCCTTATCTAGGCTGGGCGCGGTGACTCATGCCTGTAATCCCAGCACTCTGGGAGGCCAAGGTGGGTGGATCGCTTGAGGTCAGGAGTTTGAGACCAGCCTGGCTAACATGGTGAAACCCTATCTCTACCAAAAATACAAAAATTAGCTGAGCATGGTAGCACACACCTGTAATTCCAGCTACTCAAGAGACTGAGGCAGGAGAATGGATTGAATCCAGGAGGTGGAGGTTGCACTGAGCTGAGATAGCCACTGCACTCCAGCCTGGGTGACAGAGGGAGAGTGTCTCAAAAAAAAAAAAAAAAAAAAAATCCTTATCTAGTACTCCATTTTGATTTATATGGATAGACAGAAAACACACGAATAAATATGAGATAAAATGAGAGAAACAGCCAAGCATTTCTTATCACTAGTCCTCTCCTTGTTTTCTTCCCCTTTATTGAAATGTCTGTTCTTTTTCATTTGTTTTATTAAAGTTCTTTCTTATTTTCCTTATTTGGGATAACCAGGTCATAAACTTTCTTAATCTGAAAGATGAATAATCTGTTGTCTGGAAATAGAAATTCTGGACTTTGGTTCTTTTGTCTTAAATAGACTGTAGATGTTGATTTCACGGTCTTCAAGCTTCTACTGTTGTATAAACAAAATCTAATACCAGTGAGGTATATTTTGCCTTTGCTCTTTCTGTTTGGATACTTGTAATATTTCCCCCTTAACCTTAAAACTGAGGAATATATTCCTTGGATATGCCTACATTTTTTCAGTGCTCCCTGGAATTTAGTGGATTGTAATATATAGCCTTGGAACTTTCTTAATCTCAGTTAATGTTCTACTATTTTTTTTATTATTGCCTGTCTCATATCTGTTCCTTTTTAAATTCATCTGAAAACTCTTTTGCTCACCTGTTAGCCCTTCTGGATCCCTCCTCAAAGGCTCACTTTTGCCCTCGTGATTTCTAGCGATGTTCCTTAGATGGTTTGAGAAGTTTCTTCATCTTGATTTTCCATGCCACTACTCTGCATTTAAACAGTGGCCATTCTATCCTTCAATTTATTCCATTTTTAATGGAAATTTTGGTATTCAGTCCAAGGAAGTATTTTTATGCTGCACTTGAAGCTCTTTATTGATGTTGACTGTGTTCTTGCTAATACCTCAGTGCCAATGACGGTAATCACAGAGTGGGTGCTCATTGGGTATCTGTGAAATTATTTTATTTAAAAATGTTGTTCTTGTTCAATTGTTGCCTTATCCACCAGTGACTCTAGTTTTATTCTAATGATCTTTGCTCTCAAAATGCCAGGTTACCTTAAGTTTGCTTTGAAGGGAGGGCTCAGGTATGGTTTGTGGAGCACCTCGAATTTTGACAACTGGAATAACAGATGGCAAAGTGGTCTCTAGCCCTCTGGGCTGCCATGCCACCACCTTGGAAACAGAAGGGGTTCCCCTCTTTCCAGGTCTCCTTCAACCTGCCTACCTCAGGCACAGGGAGAATGCAGCTCTTCCGGTAGGCCCATCTCGAGCCTCACTCTCAGCCACACTCCCAAAATTGAGAGAACCCTTCCCTAGGATTTCATGGAGCTCTGCCAGCCAAACTCCCTCCAGAATCCTTCCCCTTCCCAGTCCTCTACTCCCCGCTCTGTGTTGCCAAGCACTTTGTTCTCAGGTAAACCATGAGTGAGGTAATGACGTGCCAGATCACCTCAGTGAGATTCCTCAAAGCAGGCTCCCAGTGAGCCCAGCTGTCCAGTGGCCCCAGCAGCCGTTTTTGACTCAGGAGGGCAGGTAAGCTGAAGATGAAAGCTAAAGGGAGTTAAAGGTCACAGTATCCTCCATCCATTTATTTTACATTTTGTGTGATTCTTCTTTAGGTGTAACTTTTTAAAATATATATTATCCTTTCTTCAGTTTCCTATAATGTTCCTTTCCACTTATTGTGATTACTGAGATATTTGGATTTATTTCTACTGTTTTACCTCGTAGTTTTTCTATTCTTTTACCTTTATCTCTCCTCTCCTTTCTTCCTTTTTGTAGAATAGATGGATTATTCTTTAATCTTGTTTTCCTTCGTCTGGTGGTTTGGAAGTTTTAGGTTATATTCTTTTTGTTTTATTTTAGTTTTTTGGTAATTATCCTTCAATTCTTAACATATATGCTGAATTGCACATTTTTCTAACAAATTCTTAACTTATTCCCCATATTGGTTCTCCTTACAAAGATCTTAAATACTTTATTATCCACTGAAAACTACTGCCATTTCTCCTTGTTATATTGTCTAGAGTTTTGGTTCCATCCAATTATTAAACACAAACTGTATGACTTATTTTTTATTTAATTTATTTTAATTTTTATTTTGAGACAGAGTCTAGCTCAGTCACCCAGATTGGAGTGCAGTGGCACGATCTCGACTCACCGCAATCTCCGCCTCCTGGGTTCAAGCAATTCTCATGTCTCAGCCTCCCGAATAGCTGGGATTACAGGCATGTACCAACACATCCGGCTAATTTTTGTATTTTCTGTAGAGACGGGATTTCGTCATATTGGCTAGGTTAGTCTATAACTCCTGACCTCAGGTGATCCAACCGCCTCAGCCTCCCAAAGTGCTGGGATTACAGGCGTGGGCTACCGTGCCTGGTCATAACTTACTTTTTATACCAATTCCATTCTTTGAACACATATTTACTAAGTGCATACCTTGTGTCAGGTGCCATTCTAGACACTGGGATCTAGTAGCGAACAGCATAGACAGGGCTCCTGCTCTCCCAGGTCTTAGAACTTACATTCCAGTTTTCCTCATTGCTTTCTGGCATCCTACTCCTTCATGGGAATTTCTGGATGGTAAATCCTCCCAATGTCTTTAGGTGTGAACATTCTCTTTTCGCTCTCATTCTTGAGTTACATAGTTTAGCTAGATATGGAATTCTATTTTGACAGTTATTTCCCTCTATTCTTTATAATGCAAATCATTTTTGCCCATCTGGCTCTCTCAGTTATCTGCTTTACTTGTCCTCTGATTTGTATGACAATTAGTTCTATTTGCTTCCTGAGAAATAAATGCTCCTTTCTCATAGACAGTGTGAGTGTGGGTGTATGTGCACATGCACATGTGCACACAGACTGGAGCCTGCACAATCCAAGATAAAGGTGCAGGCAGATTCAGTGCCTGGTGAGGGCCGCCTTTCTGGTCCATAGCCATCTGCTCACTCTATGAGGACAGAATAGGGAGGGCATATGGCAAATGGCTAGGAACACTCATGATTTCATTTGTGGTTTTCCAACCGAAGCATGCTTATATGCTGATGGGAATGACCTAGTTCATTAATCACAAAACTTGACTTTTTAACATATAGGGGAGATAACTGATGGAACAAAATCCCCCAAAAGGCCAGAAGCAGACCAGTGACTAGATTACATGACATTTTTGTGTAAGTTAGAAAAGGTACCCCTTTCTCCAAGTAGGACAGACTTACACTGGGGTAGATGGATTGAGGAGTAAAGTGTTAGCCAGACCCCAGCACCTTACTCTCTTCAGTCAAGTGCCCTTGTGCAGAGTCCGAACTGAATAACCATAGCTAGCCTGGACATAGGAGACAGGGTGGGGGTGGCCTCTGAAACAGGGAGGAGCACTTCTTCCTTTGAAGCAGAAGAGGTGAGCACTGCTTAATTGTTGCTACAAATATATGTATAAAAAATATATGCTACAAATTCATATATATATAAAATATATATTTTGTTTAAACTATAAATAATATAGTAACTGGAATAACTTATATTGTGAATTATTGTCTTGCATCTCATCTCAAGTCACCAAGTAAACACATATCTTCTAACCAGCCCTGGGAAATGTAAAGCTTCTTACCCTTTCAAAACCACAAAAGTCTGCCCTGGAAAACTAGAAGAAAAGAAGAAACTTTAATTTTTGCTTGCATATCAGAAGGCCTAACAAAACATAGCAATTTAAATTATACTAAAGGAAATAAACCATATAAATTCCTTGAAACAAAATTATACCAAAATTATATGTTTTTTCTATCCTAGCAGTTAGGATAGCCAAACACTAAAAGCAGACTCTGATATAGTTTATACAATATCCAGGGAATTTCCCCATCAGTCTTTGCCTCATTTCATTATTTTATTAATTTACTTATACCGATTCGAGAAGAAAACCACGCCTTTTAATGATTTAAATGGAGGAATTAAGAAGTGTGCAGGCGGGCCCGGCGCGGTGGCTCACACCTGTAATCCTAGCACTTTGGGAGGCCGAGGCAGGCGGATCACGAGGTCAGGAGTTCGAGACCAGCCTGGCCAACATGGTGAAACTCCGTCTCTCCTAAAAATACAAAAATTAACTGGGTGTGGTGGCACATGCCTGTAATCCCAGCTACTCAGGAGGCCGAGGCAGGAGAATTGTTTGAACCTAGGAAGCGGAGATTGCAGGGAGCTGAGATCACGCCATTGCACTCCAGCCTGGTGACAGAGCGAGACTCAGTCTCAAAAAAAAAAAAAAAAAAGAAGAAGAAGTGTGCTGGCATATGCAAGTCTGCCGCCCATTTGGGTTTAGGAAGGCACACCCTCAAGCTATTATTTTCTCCTTTGCCACTGTGTTCCTTCTGCCCAGCCCAGAGCAGTCCAGAGATCAGGACTTACAATATGCAATCCCTGTCTACTTCTCTGCACTTTGAATTTAAGCCATTGTAGCGTTCCTGGTTTCAACTTTCTGTTTTAGCAATTATATAATAAGCATGTAAAAAAAAACCCAGATCCCCTAGTCATCTGAGCAACAAATGGTACTTTGTCAGAGATGGTAAGGAAGGTTCAGTATATGTGAATATTCTTATAACTGAAGAAAGATAATAATTACCATGTATAAAAAATATCTGCCTCTCAATCAATACCATTTCCCCTTCTTTACTTCCCTCTATCATTTCTCCTACCAATCCCAAGTCTTTATTGCTTGTCTCATCTCTGTTGTGGTAATTTTTGAGAGGTACTTGTTAACATGTTTAAGAATTTTATGGTATGCATATTAACAATCTTCACCTAAACGTGTATTTCCCTTCACTCAATCCCAATACTTACTTTTCACTTATGTTACTTTGTAATACTGTATGTGGCTTTATAAATTACCTTAAAGCATTTGGGTAACATATATGGCTATAAATAAATGGACCAATCAATAGATAGGTAGACAGATCTTTTCTGCATGTATATATTTAAAACTTACTATGAATTTGTACAGCAATAAAACTAGCACCATTTCCAAATTATATATTCAATACTACGAGGTAAAGGAAAAAGTTGCTGTATTATTCCTTTATGTTTTTCGAAAGAAAGAAGCATTTCAATTTTAAGATACACCACACATAACTCAAGTATTAAATATTTCTTTATGTGTCACAGAAGATATTTAAGGTTAGCTATTAGTTACAAAGCAATTTACATACCGATAAGATGTAGTGTGATGGATAACGAAGATCTTCACTTACAAAAAGGCCCAAAGAGGTGAGGATAACTAAAAAGTGATTCGTTAAAACCATATCCACCAATGAAAGGTCTTCATGTTCTAAATGAAGAAATCATACCATGGATTAAAAAGTAAGAAAAAAGTGAGTTCCTTAGTGAAGCAAAGACATTTTATAGATGTTAATCAAATATCGATATAAGTAAAATGCTCAAGATGAAGGCAATATTAGAGGAGTTACCTTCTTGAAGTTGGGAATAGATAGTCTGTGTCATGTTAAACCATGTGGTATCGTGATCATGCCAGAATCCACCAAAGGTTATGCCTATGTAAACACCTACCATGAAAGAAAAGGAAAATAAAAGCCAGGCCATTTTACAAGGTGAGTCACTCAATTGTATGGTGTTAGAGCCCAGAGGCCGTTCCATCTTCCAACCTGTTGTCCTTTCTTGCCTCAACTCCCTCTCAGCACTTTGACTCTCACTTCCCCAAGTGTTGGAAAGATGAAGCAACTTCAAGTTACACCACATAATATTAGCCAACCATCTGACTGACTCCTAGAATGATTACTGCTGGGAATAATATGCCCTTAAAATCAACCCTCTTAAGGTATTGGTTCATTCTCTTAAAATATCTTCCAAATTGTACTGTATCTTTTTTTACGTGGAAGGGCATCAGAATATGCCAAATATGCCACTTTGGTTTAAGGATTTTTTTTTGACCTGAAGGCAATTGAGAATCAACAAATGCAGTCTCTGCCCTCCCTTTATCTGCTTAAAAGCAAAGCATAAATTGCCCCTTGTACCAGAAAAATAAAGAGCATTTTTATCACTGGAGATAGGGAGCCTTTATCTGCCATTAGTTCCCCTACATATTTTCTAGTCACAACTTCCTTACAGCTAATTGTTCCTTGATTCCTAAATCTACTTCCTTTGTGAAAATGGTATATAATTTCCTGATTTAACCACTTGAGCTTCACTTCTTTTTTGTGAACTGCCATGCACATAAATCATAAAAAAAAAAATTCTGTGCCTTTTATCCTGTTAATCTGTTATTTGGGCTGGGCATGGTGGTTCACGCCTATAATCCCAGCACTTTGAGAGGCCGAGGCAGGAGGATCACTTGAACCCAGGAGTTTGAGACCAGCCTGGGCAACATGGTATAATCCTGTCTCTACAAAAAATACAAAATTAGCCAGGCATGGTGGTGCATGCCTGTAGTCCCAGCTACTCAGAAGGCTGAGGTGAGAGGATCGCTTGAGCTTGGGAGGTCAAGGCTATAGTGAACTATGATCATGCAACTCCAGGCTGGGAGACAAAGAGAGACCCTTTAATTCATAGAGCCCTATTCACTAAGCATAAGAGAACAGAGGAAAATTTTTCCTCCGTAACAGTACCCTTCTAAGCATAAAGATGCTCCTATTTCAGGAGTACAATTTTAGTTAATAATTTTTAAAAACTCCAAAGAAGAAAATTAAAATGTAAACTTCAAGACAGGAGAAACTATGATTTACTTTTTTATATGTGATTTTAAAAACAGAAAAAACTTTTGCTAAAGTTTCATTAAAACCTTGTAAATGAAGAAGATTGAACATATCACAAATCCTAAAAGTTCTTTGTTCCCCGACCCCACCTTTTCTTGGACATAGGTAGGAACGTCTAGAGTCTTTTGTGTTTTAAATGTGAGGTGCTGATCTGAAGTTTTGTCAAAGGACGTAACTACTGGGCTGGGGAGGCGGGGAGGCTAAGGAACCTTGGCAAGCTAACGCATATACTTTATTTCCAAAAGAGGACATTTGTAGAATGAGTCATATTGTGAGGTATGAGTTTTAACTCCCAGCTCTTTTCTGTTTAAGGAAAGCTGCAGAAGGAAGTGTTATTTATTATTGTATATGTTTTCCAGGAAGAGGAAAACTAAAGACAAACTTTGCCTTTCTGAGAATTAAGTCTAGTTTTACAGATAATGGTGGGAATTTTTTTTTTTTTTTTTTGACAGTCTCACTCTGTCACCCAGGCTGGAGTGCAGTGGCGCAATCTCCACTCACTGCAACCTCCGCCTCCCACGTTCAAGCAATTCTTGTGCCTCATCCTCCTGAGTAGCTGGGATTACAGGTGTGCACCACCATGTCTGGCCAAATTTTAGTATTTTTGGTAGAGACAGGGTTTCGCCATGTTGGCTAGGCTGGTCTCGAACTCCTGACCTCAAGTGATTCACCCACCTCAGCTCCCAAAGTGCTGAAATTACAGGTGTGAGCCACCACCCAGCCTAACGGTGGGATATTTTAAGTGGGAATAATTATAGATGTCCAGCATGCTATCACATGACCAGATTCTTGCAAAAAAGCACTATTTAATGGAGACATAATAAAATAAACACTTTATGCTGGTTAATATTTACAGACTAAAATTAAGTTACAGGCTACTCTCTGTGACAAACTATCCCAGGGCTTACAGAAGCTGATGCAGACCATTGTGAAAAGTTTAGCTTTTATTCTAATGGCAAAGGGAAGCCACAGGAGTGTTGGAAGCAGGGAAGTGATGTGATCTGGTTTATACTTGAGAACATCACTCTGGTGGGTGTATGGAGGCTGGTTTGTATTGGCACAAGAATGGAAATACAGAGACCACTTAAGAGGCTGTTAATCAAAACAAAAAGATAGCAGTAACCTCTGCAGACTTAAATGCCCCTGTCTGACAGCTTTGAAGAGAGTAGTGGTTCTCCTAGCACGCAGCTGGAGATCTGAGAACAGGCAGACTGCCTCATCAAGCGGGTCCCTGACCCCTGACCCCTGAGCAGCCTAACTGGGAGGCACCCCCAAGTAGGGGCAGACTGACACCTCACATGGCCGGGTACTCCTCTGAGACAAAACTTCCAGAGGAACGATCAGGCAGCAGCATTTGCGGTTCACAAAAATCCGCTGTTCTGCAGCCTCTGCTGCTGAGACCCAGGCAAACAGGGTCTGGAGTGGACCTCTAGCAAACTCCAACAAACCTGCAGCTGAGGGTCCTGTCTGTTAGAAGGAAAACTAACAAACAGAAAGGACATCCACACCAAAAACCCATCTGTACATCACCATCATCAAAGACCAAAAGTAGATAAAACCACAAAGATGGGGAAAAAACAGAGCAGAAAAACTGGAAATTCTAAAAAGCAGAGCGCCTCTCCTCCTTCAAAGGAACGCAGTTCCTCACCAGCAATGGAACAAAGCTGGACGGAGAATGACTTTGATGAGTTGAGAGAAGGAGGCTTCAGACGATCAAACTACTCCGAGCTACAGGAGGAAATTCAAACCAAAGGCAAAGAAGTTAAAAACTTCGAAACAAATTTAGACAAGTGTATAACTAGAATAACCAATATAGAAAAGTGCTTAAAGGAGCTGATGGAGCTGAAAGCCAAGGCTCGAGAACTACGTGAAGAATGCAGAAGCCTCAGGAGCCGATGCAATCAACTGGAAGAAAGGGTATCAGTGATGGAAGATGAAATGAATGAAATGAAGTGAGAAGGGAAGTTTAGAGAAAAAAGAATAAAAAGAAACAAACAAAGCATCCAAGAAATATGGGACTATGTGAAAAGACCAAATCTACGTCTGATTGGTGTACCTGAAAGTGACGGGGAGAATGAAACCAAGTTGGAAAACCCTCTGCAGGATATTATCTAGGAGAACTTCCCCAATCTAGCAAGGCAGGCCAACACTCAGATTCAGGAAATACAGAGAACGCCACAAAGATACTCCTCGAGAAGAGCAACTCCAAGACACATAATTGTCAGATTCACCAAAGTTGAAATGAAGGAAAAAATGTTAAGAGCAGCGAGAGAGAAAGGTCGGGTTACCCACAAAGGGAAGTCCGTCAGACTAACAGCAGATCTCTCGGAAGATGGGGGCCTATATTCAAATTCTTTTTTTTTTTTTTTTTTTTTTTGAGACGGATCTTGCTCTCAGTGGCGCCATCTCGGCTCACTGTAACCTCCGCCTCCCGGGTTCACGCCATTCTCCTGCCTCAGCCTCTCCGAGTAGCTGGGACTACAGGTGCCCGCCACCACGCCCGGCTAATTTTTTGTATTTTTGGTAGAGACGGGGTTTCACCGTGGTCTCGATCTCCTGACCTCGTGATCCGCCCGCCTCGGCCTCCCAAAGTGCTGGGATTACAAGCGTGAGCCACCGCGCCCGGCCAACATTCTTAAAGAAAAGAATTTTCAACCCAGAATTTCATATCCAGCCAAACTAAGCTTCATAAGTGAAGGAGAAATAAAATACTTTACAGACAAGCAAATGCTGAGAGATTTTGTCACCACCAGGGCTGCCCTAAAAGAGCTCCTGAAGGAAGCACTAAACATGGAAAGGAACAACCAGTACCAGCCACTGCAAAATCATGCCAAATTGTAAAGATCATCGAGGCTAGGAAGAAACTGCATCAACTAACGAGCAAAATAACCAGCTAACATCATAATGACAGGATCAAATTCACACATAACAATATTAACTTTAAATGTAAATGGACTAAATGCTCCAATTAAAAGACACAGACTGGCAAATTGGATAAAGAGTCAAGACCCATCAGTGTGCTGTATTCAGGAAACCCATCTCACGTGCAGAGACACACATAGGCTCAAAATAAAAGGATGGAGGAAGATCTACCAAGCAAATGGAAAACAAAAAAAGGCAGGGGTTGCAATCCTAGTCTCTGATAAAACAGACTTTAAACCAACAAAGATCAAAAGAGACAAAGAAGGCCATTACATAATGGTAAAGGGATCAATTCAACAAGAAGAGCTAACTATCCTAAATATATATGCACCCAATACAGGAGCACTCAGATTCATAAAGCAAGTCCTGAGTGACCTACAAAGAGACTTAGACTCCCATACAATAATAATGGGAGACTTTAACACCCCACTGTCAACATTAGACAGATCAATGAGACAGAAAGTTAACAAGGATATCCAGGAATTGAACTCAGCTCTGCACCAAGTGGACCTAATAGACATCTACAGAACTCTCCACCCCAAATCAACAGAATATACATTTTTTTCAGCACCACACCACACCTATTCCAAAATTGACCACATAGTTGGAAGTAAAGCTCTGCTCAGCAAATCTAAAAGAACAGAAATTATAACAAACTGTCTCTCAGACCACAGTGCAATCAAACTAGAACTCAGGATTAAGAAACTCACTCAAAACTGCTCAACTACATGGAAACTGAACAACCTGCTCCTGAATGACTACTGGGTACATAACAAAATGAAGGCAGAAATAAAGATGTTCTTTGAAACCAACGAGAACAAAGACACAACATACCAGAATCTCTGGGACACATTCAAAGCAGTGTATAGAGGGAAATTTACAGCACTAAATGCCCACAAGAGAAAGCAGGAAAGATCCAAAATTGACACCCTAACATCACAATTAAAAGAACTAGAAAAGCAAGAGCAAACACATTCAAAAGCTAGCAGAAGGCAAGAAATAACTAAAATCAGAGCAGAACTGAAGGAAATAGAGACACAAAAAACCCTTCAAAAAAGTAATGAATCCAGGAGCTGATTTTTTGAAAAGATCAACAAAATTGATAGACCGCTAGCAAGACTAATAAAGAAGAAAAGAGAGAAGAATCAAATAGACGCAATAAAAAATGATAAAGGGGATATCACCACTGATCCCACAGAAATACAATCTACCATCAGAGAGTACTACGAACACCTCTATGCAAATAAACTAGAAAATCTAGAAGAAATGGATAAATTCCTCGACACATACACCCTCCCAAGACTAAACCGGGAAGAAGTTGAATCTCTGAATAGACCAATAACAGGCTCTGAAATTGTGGCAATAATCAATAGCTTACCAACCAAAAAGAGTCCAGGACCTGATGGATTCACAGCCGAATTCTACCAGAGGCACAAGGAGGAACTGGTACCATTCCTTCTGAAACTATTCCAATCAATAGAAAAAGAGGGAATCCTCCCTAAGTCATTTTATGAGGCCAGCATCATCCTGATACCAAAGCTGGGCAGAGACACAACCAAAAAAGAGAATTTCAGACCAATATCCTTGATGAACATTGATGCAAAAATCCTGAATAAAATACTGGCAAACCGAATCCAGCAGCACATCAAAAAGCTTATCCACCATGATCAAGTGGACTTCATCCCTGGGATGCAAGGCTGGTTCAACATATGCAAATCAATAAATGTAATCCAGCATATAAACAGAACCAAAGACAAAAACCACATGATTATCTCAATAGATGCAGAAAAGGCCTTTGACAAAATTCAACAACCCTTTGTGCTAAAAACTCTCAATAAATTAGGTATTGATGGGACGTATCTCAAAATAATAAGAGCTATCTATGACAAACCCACAGCCAATATCATACTGAATGGGCAAAAACTGGAAGCATTCCCTTGGAAAACTGGCACAAGACAGGGATGCCCTCTCTCACCACTCCTATTCAACATAGTGCTGGAAGTTCTGGCCAGGGCAATTAGGCAGGAGAAGGAAATAAAGGGTATTCAATTAGGAAAAGAGGAAGTCAAATTGTCCCTGTTTGCAGATGACATGATTTTTTATCTAGAAAACCCCATTGTCTCAGCCCAAAATCTCCTTAACCTGATTAGCAACTTCAGCAAAGTCTCAGGATACAAAATCGATGTACAAAAATCACAAGCATTCTTATACACCAATCACAGACAAACAGAGAGCCAAATCATGAGTGAACTACAAACCACTGCTCAACAAAAGAAAAGAGGACACAAACAAATGGAAGAACATTCCATGCTCATGGGTTGGAAGAATCAATATCGTGAAAATGGCCATACTGCCCAAGGTAATTTATGGATTCAATGCCATCCCCATCAAGCTACCAATGACTTTCTTCACAGAATTGGAAAAAACTACTTTAAAGTTCATATGGAACCAAAAAAGAGCCCGCATCGCCCAGTCAATTCTAAGCCAAAAGTACAAAGCTGGAGGCATCACGCTACCTGACTTCAAACTATACTACAAGGCTACAGTAACCAAAACAGCATGGTACTGGTACCACAACAGAGA